>NW_015505709.1:939876-1038501 GCF_001515645.1 Sinocyclocheilus grahami
GTCTCCCTGACATGCTGCTTCAACACTAACTGCAGTTACTGAAACCACGCCTTCTTTCTTTGCGTGCACATTTGGGCGTATTATGCAAATATTCCCACATAGTGACCTAGATATGTGGGGGCGTGTTAGAACGAGCCGTTTTAGGGGGGGCGTGGCAGAGTCTTAACTTTGATAAAGAATACCTCTTTGGTTTTGAGACTTTAGTCTTTGCAACTTCAGGGATCTTATCTACGCACAATCAGCTTGTAACACTCCAAAGAGAAAGGAAAACTTGAAATCGCATCATATGACCCCTTTAAAGTAATAAAAAATTAAGTGCAATTTATTTTTCCTCAAGTCTGCACAATACAGCAATTAGCTCCGCCCCTCTTACTCTCTCACACGGTTGAGGATCTAGTGAAACGCAGCTTTTCTCTGGGCTTTTTTCTATTACACATGGCTTGTTCTTAACAGGCTGCAGCACACACACTCAAATAGTTTGGAGAAAGCAGTAATAAGAAACTGGCCTTGAGTGGATGTCTCAGGGGTGTGTGTGTAATATCAGTGAGGACAGCACTGCTGTGCGCCTCATATTGCTATCATACTCTCTGTTTATTCCCTGGACCTTAAAGGCATTATTTTCATTTTGTCTTATATGACACTGAGGCTGATTGAGAAAAACGGTTTCATTTTCTTCCTCTGTGCCGTTGCTTCCAGTGTCTCTGACAGGAGAGATTGTGGGGAGGAGAAACACTGCAGCAAGTGGGAGATACAGTGGGCTCTAAATGTCTGAGAGAACACTGAGAAAGTTTTAGAATTTTCATTTGAAAGAAAAAAAAGTTACTCAACTTGAAGACGAAATAAATACTATTCTGTGCTAATCAAATAAGATTTGTGACACGGATCATGTGAACTGAGGATGTTCATGCAGCTTGAATGCTGCTGTCATTAAAGCAAAAAGGGAAAAACCCAAATACTAAGACCAAAAACTAACATTTTACTCAAATTGGTCACACTGAAAACATAATTTGTAACTGAAAAATTTGTATTTCAATTGGAAAAGAATGCAAGACAGAAGCTTTTTCACTAGCGGTCTCAGACTTTTGGAGCCGCCGTATTTTCAGGGCTTTTTGTTCAGACAGAACTTTGAACTCCAAAGTGTTAAGAACTTGGCCGTGTCCCAATTTGCATACTAATACTACAAGCTGTTATCCACTGATGATGGGAAAGTACATTCTTTTTAAGCTGTGGTCACATTTACCATTGCTCATCGAAATTTTGCAAGCTAAAGAAAGCGGAACTGGGCTTAACAAAATACGATGAATGGAATATGGGAGTAGAGACGATATAATGAATAATACATTTCCCAAGCTATTCTGCCAGTTAGCAAATGAACCAACTCTACAACTGCTTTTTTTTCAAACAGATATTTTAGTTATAATTTTATAATGTCAAAGTGTACTGTTGTATAGAACTGGCTGGATAGAATATACAAATTCTGTCTTCCCTCACAAAATTTTGTCTACATTTAACTGACCCAGACCCAGATAAGTTCATTTTATTAAGATTCTAAATTAATTTAATTTAAATTCATTTTTAATTGACTTTTAGTTTCATACATTTAAAAACAGTGAGGAGAACTGTCACTTGGTATTAGGGGGCAGTATTAGGATGGAGTTTATGCCAGGGATTGCTGCCAGTCCATTGATTTTAATGGGGTGTTGCAAGGACGTTCTGAAAAAAACGCAACGGTTTGCAAAAGTAACGCTCCATCATGCGGCCAGAAGTTGAGCAAACTTTTTGCTGCAGTGCACTTGTAGACATCTGTGGCAGGTTGCACCAGCTGTGCATACAACTTAAGTTTTATTTTGACATAAAGGCGCACTAAGTTGCAACTTACACACTACTAAATATTTTTGTGTCGCACCATTAAACTGTACATATAAACTAAATATTTACAGAAGCCTCTGGCCAGGAGTAATGGTTGGAATAAAATAGCAGACAGAGTTGCATCAAAAAGCTCTTGTTTTACCTGATAAACTTCAATCCTTCAGACATATGTGACAATGTTGATATTTAAACTTGTTTACATTTTAAGAGAGAGAATGATCAATATTGTATTTATTTTATTATGTGAATAATACTTTGTTGCCGACCTAAACACGACACCTCTGTGTGCGTTGGTCGAGTTGTGCGTGTCAAATAAAATTCATTTATTATGTTGTATGTATCAGCATATTTTTATTGATCTTATTTACATTTAAAAATATCTATTATCAGCCCTCTACGCACACCATGGCAATATAATCGCCATTGGCTAGTAAATTTTTTTGTTTACTCGCCAGACTGATATACTATTTTACATACACACACACACACACACGTTTACTTAGCTATCTAAATGGGGACATTACATAGACTTCTATTGTTTTTATATACAGATAGTTATACACGTTTTAACCTAAACCCACCCATAACCCTACCCCTCACAAAAAACTTTCTGCATTTTTACAATTTCAAAAATAAAAAAAAATGTTGTTTACTTTATTTGTATAACAGTTTTACAAATGAGGACATCCACAAATTGAGGTTTTTGCCGATTTTGTCAGGTTTTGCTCACTTTTGGGTACAAATCTGTCCCCAAAATATGGTTACGTACACACACACACACACACACATATCATTCCACCCAATCAGCTTATCTTTGTAAAATGGAACTGCTTCTTAAATAACTGAATGTGCACTCTTAACTTCAGCCAATCAAGCATTATATTATGGTATTATGATAATTAAGCACTATTTAATGATAGAACTAGTGATTAGAACTAAAACTTGGTAACCATGAATGAATGCATATTTGTCATTTTAACTGAACTTAGGACTGGTGGTGGTGTTTATGATATTGTTGGTCATAGTTAATAGTAATTATTATTAAAAGATACTACTACTATTATCTGCTGGGTTCATGAATATTAATCACGTTGGCAGCGTTCGCTCGAACTGATTTGCTGAAATCAAAACAGGGAAGGTAATAGATGAGTGCCAGCCAACGAGAGCTGTTCGCGCATTAGCTCCGCCCACTGCCGAGAAACCGGCATATCTTCTGCTTGTTCTTAAAAGCTGAATAATTCTAAATGAACTGTTATTTTGACAGGAAAATACAACAAAGAATATGGTTTACATGTAGTCGATTCAGCGTGGTATGCAAGACTCTCGTGCTCTCTCTGAGAAACACAGCGCTATCAGTAAAGCGACGGCGAGTCGTGCACCTTCACACTAGTTTACGGTACGTCAAAAACAGGTGTGCTGCACGCTACATACTGAGCATCCATTGAGTACATGACATGATCCATTGAGGTCATCCAAATACTAGTACAGATCGCTTGACGGAGAGCGAAACTCTCAAGCGCTCAGTCAGCGTGTTTATCGAGTGAAAATCTGTGTTGAACGCCTCTCACACACATACTGGCGTGTAAAATCTAAGAATTTATCAGCCAATGGCTAATGTTAGACGTTATTTAGTCGCCCAGAGTAAGATTTAGTCACATATGCGAGTGATTTACTCGCAATGTAGAGGGTTGATTATGTTTTTCATGATTAAGTAACAACGTGTTTCAATAGAAACATATCTTTAACTTTAGTTAAACTAAAATTCACAGCATTTGAACATAACTTTTGCTCACAACCTCTGTATTTGAAAGCTGCTATTGGATCATTCAGGGTAAACGTCATATTATGCAATTACACACTTTATAGAGACCTAATATCTGCCTTAAGAACAAATTGTGCAAGAAAGTTACCAACCAGCTACTAGCCAATTTCTAGAACAATCTCATGAATGGCTACAACTGTACCCTGTTGACCAATGAGATTTTCACACAGATGAGTCTAGTCATGGTTTCAGAAATGTGATTCACCGTATTCCCACTTGATTTCAAACGGACCCAGCTTTTAGCCTTTTCTAGCGGTTAAACACTTTCCTCTTCCGAGTAAAAGCCATGCCCAAATGCAGAATTCAGAAATCCAGAGGAAACCATCTGGGTTAAGTTTGCAGACATTTTTTCAACATAATGTGATTTGTGACACATTTTTACCTCACGGACTACTTAGGATGTAGTATGTGAATTAGGACGTGGCGTTCTGTTCTGCAAATGATGGTTCATCGCTGAAACGCCTGAAGCTCTCTTCGTCATCCCCAGAGTCACCATCCTCAGTCTGGTTAAAATCAGCCATTAAATCAAAGCGCCAGCTTTCATTAGAGCTTCACAGAGTGGTCTCTTAGTGACCCCCAACCTGACGTTCTCCTCCGCTTGGCTTATATCGTCAATTAGCACCATGTGCTGACTATGAAAGGTACATCTAGCTGACCCAGTCTCACAGCATCTGCTGACCATACCATTTCTGAAGTCAGGTTTCAAGGCGAGTTTTTGTTAGGTAAAGACAACATGAAAACAGCGTTCACAATTACTGGTAGACCAGTTTGGGATTTGAATTGATAACTGTTAGCTGACTATGATATTACGGTATATTTTATTGTTCTCTTCCCACATGACCTTGGTGGCAATCAGCATAAAAAATAAGACATTTCTGGGAGCGAGAAAGCCATTATGTTTTAATGAAAGATTATGAAAATTACCTTTTTTTCTTTAAAGTAACATACACTGATGAATCAAGCACAATAAGCCCAAGGACTTTTCTTAACAAAGTAAATACTGTCAATTTTGGTTTCATGTTGTCTTTAAAGAGATGATGCAATTTCAGACGAGCCATTACAATAGAGCATTAATCACACTGAAGGGATGTTTTTCATTTTATCTGTAGCTTTTATCCGTAGCTCAAAGAACGATCCGTTAATCATTGTGCTGAAACCGTGGAGCCACAAGGGACTCCAAAAACCATAAAGAGATGGATTTGATGTTTTCATGGACATGTTGAGTTTTATGAGTCTCAGATGCATTTGTCTTCTTACAGCGACGTTTTCATCTTGACACACTATGTGTAAACACGTCTGTTTCAACACAGACCCTCGGTTTAGAGAAAACTAAGGGGGGGATGGTGGATCCTCCATCACCCACAAAAGAGAAAACACTAATAAACATTATAGTTTACTCTTCTTCTTCTTATTTTTAGTTAATTATGAATATTGACATAACTGAAAGGATATTGTTAGGAAAAGCACACGACAGAGTGATTATTTACACAGTGCCAGAGTTAAAATGTTATTTTATTAATATGTTATTTTATTATATGCAAATGCACCCTTATTCTACAAATAAAGTTTGCATGAAATTAGGGCTGGACGATATTATCGTATATCGACGATGTCTCGTAAGTATCGCAATGTCAACAGTCAGGTAACAGACGAATATCGACATTATCGGGAAAAATGATAAACCTAGTAATTTGCAAAAAATGTTTTACATAGCCCCATAGTCACCATACAGGTTTTTTTGCATGCAAGAATGAAATAATTTAGTAGGAGGGTTGGGAATCGAAAAGCTATTCCAATTTTGGAAATCAGATCAGATGCGTAAGGAATCAAATTACTTGTTATAAAATTACATTTCGATTTTGCGTCTCGATTTCTGTATGCGCATTTATTGTGATATCAAAAGATTCAACTGCAAGAAGACGAAATAGAACTCACTTCTGCACTCGTGCGCTGTTTTCTGTGCTGCACACAAAGCGCACGCACAAAAGCCGCCTCTTATATACGCGAGCACTGGACTGAGCTCTCTTTCTCGCGTTCTTACATATATTCGAGTGGACAAATACAAACAGAATTATATCAAAATAGCCAATAAATACAATCGGTTATGTCTTAAGTGAACGTAAAGAGTTGAGAAAGAAAACAAGGGTGTATTGGATCCGTGCATTGACAGCAGCCGCTGCCGCCAGTCATTATAATGTTGATCAAAGAACAAAAGAAAAGAAAATCCCTCACTGATCTTGACTGAATAACTTTTGTAACCTCAGTTTATATTTTATTTGTTCGGCGCTGGCTACTGTAATCTGTGTATGCGATTATTTTGGCGATGCGTTCCAATATAATTTATCCTTATTTAGGGTATAGGCCTATTCTATTTTGAGCTGCAGTTAGAA
The DNA here is from genome assembly GCF_001515645.1 of Sinocyclocheilus grahami. NCBI lineage: Eukaryota > Metazoa > Chordata > Actinopteri > Cypriniformes > Cyprinidae > Sinocyclocheilus > Sinocyclocheilus grahami. Next base: position 945,958 of record NW_015505709.1, read on the forward strand.
CTCACTTCTGCACTCGTGCGCTGTTTTCTGTGCTGCACACAAAGCGCACGCACAAAAGCCGCCTCTTATATACGCGAGCACTGGACTGAGCTCTCTTTCTCGCGTTCTTACATATATTCGAGTGGACAAATACAAACAGAATTATATCAAAATAGCCAATAAATACAATCGGTTATGTCTTAAGTGAACGTAAAGAGTTGAGAAAGAAAACAAGGGTGTATTGGATCCGTGCATTGACAGCAGCCGCTGCCGCCAGTCATTATAATGTTGATCAAAGAACAAAAGAAAAGAAAATCCCTCACTGATCTTGACTGAATAACTTTTGTAACCTCAGTTTATATTTTATTTGTTCGGCGCTGGCTACTGTAATCTGTGTATGCGATTATTTTGGCGATGCGTTCCAATATAATTTATCCTTATTTAGGGTATAGGCCTATTCTATTTTGAGCTGCAGTTTAATAAAAGTTAAACAGAAAAAAGACAAAAAGTAGCACTGCATGTTTTTCTGTATTTTTATTTAAACAGACTGCATAATGATGCAAAACCACAAACATGACAGGTATAATTAAAATGCGCAAAAATGCCTTCAGTGAACATTTCAGTGCAGTATTTTTACAGATTTTGTAAACCGTGAATACAATATAATTATGTTTAATTAAGCTGAGATATAGCACTATAAATTCTTAATTAATTTGCAACAAAACTATAAAGTTTTGTTGAGACCTCCAAACTAGTAGGCTACCAGAAAGGGGGGGAAAAAAACCTTAACGTTTTTGCTCAGAATTCATTTTTAATCCCTGCATGATTTGTCATGCATGATAAATATCAAATACGTTATAGAAGATTTTGTAAACCGTGAATACAATATAATTATGTTTAATTAAGCTGAGATATAGCACTATAAATTCTTAATTAATTTGCAACAAAACTATAAAGTTTTGTTGAGACCTCCAAACTAGTAGGCTACCAGAAAGGGGGGGAAAAAAACCTTAACGTTTTTGCTCAGAATTCATTTTTAATCCCTGCATGATTTGTGATGCATGATAAATATCAAATACGTTATAGATTGACTACAAGTTTAAAAACAACGCTACAATTGTTATAATTAAGGAAATTATATAGATTATAGATATCATTTTATTTATTTTAATTAATGTTTAAGAAATTTGAAATCATTTGAAAATGGATTAAAAAGTAAATGTGTTAAATAAACACTTATACTTTATATGACAAAGTATTTTTCACAAATAAATAAATATTTAATAAAAATATAATAAAAAAAGGAAGTAAACATTGTAACCAACAGGGCACTCAGTATTCTGGGAAGTTTGTGTGCATTGGGATTTGGGAATCATATTTTTTCAAATAAAGCCAAGGTAACACTCATTTTACATACAGCACACAGTGAAAAATACATTAATATGGCAGTGGGCAAATGCATAAAGCGCAGCATAATTTGAAATCACGAGTTTAAAGTTTGTCGATCGCGCATCTCAGTGAAACTGAACTCTCCTCCTGTCCGCATTCCATTCGCATGGAAAAAAGTCCCGCCTCGAACGCATCGGCCAAACAGGAAAACTTATCGGTCGATGCCGATATATAAAAAAAGCCAAATATCAGCCGATATATCGGTCGACCACTAGACTCTCCCACCCTGTCTCGCTCACACACACACACACACAACGCGATGCTCTACACGGCTCAAAACTCCGCATTTGAAGAGTCAATAGCAAATACTTAAATTATTAAGAAAACTTACTTACAGTAGCTGATTCAGAATAAGCGCCAGATTGTCATAGCAAAGTCGGAATTGACCCATTTTTTTTAGAAATAGCCTTTGCACAGCCAGCCTTGTAGGCTACTCTCCTAGGTTCACAAAACTGCCGTCCATAAAATGCGTTGCACAAATTCAAACATCTGGGTTGTGCTGTTCTGTTGTAAATAAATCTTAACCAATGATTCCTCATTGCATCTACTTTCGGAAGGCCAAATAAAGTGTTTTTGCTTTCGCACTGAAACACACAGCGTCTCCCTGACATGCTGCATCAACACTACTGCTGTTCCTGAAACCACGCCTTCTTTCTTTGCGTGCACATTTGGGCGGCATTACACAAATATTTCCACATCGTGACATAGAGATGTGGGGGCGTGTTTGAATGAGGCATTTTAGCCCGGTCTGGATCAGCTTTTAGATAGAATAAATCCTTTTGTGGGAGACTTTGAGCTTTGTAACTCTGCAGATCTTATACATGCACAAATAGCTACATAACACACTAAAGAAAAGGAACAATAGAAATTGCATCATATGAACCCTTTAAAGAGCAGGTCATTTGGTAGTGTCCTAATATTGTGTTGGAGTCCCCCACAACAGGTTTAAATGCATGTAAGATCAGAAGACATTGTCATTTTCTCAGAATATACATTTAATATTAGAACAATTTTTCAATGATTTCGAAACGATTCGTTCGAAGCAGTTCTGAGCTTAAGGTCTGTAAACTCCTCCCTTCCATTAAGTCTACTCTACTCTGATTGGTCAGCTGGCCAAGTCTGTTATGATTGGTCTTTCCGGATACAATGTGTGTCGGAAACGAAATGCCCGGAGGATTACTTGTAAACAAAGATGCTATAAACTTACAAAAATGGCATCGATATTACCTTATCAATTCGAGTCCGAGGATGATACCGATGCTCAACCAGAAACTCCATCGCAAGCACGACTTGATCAGGACGTTTCTCAGTCGTAAGTTTAAACTTTGTATGTGGTACTTTACGTGATGTCGTCACATCATCATCTTTCGGCAATAAAAACAAAACAAACTTGCTTTCACGACCTGATGTAAACACAACTAGCGGAAGTGTTTGTAGGCAGGCCAGAGTGTTTGTACAAAAATGGCATCGATATTACCTTATCAATTCGAGTCCGAGGATGATACCGATGCTCAACCAGAAACTCCATCGCAAGCACGACTTGATCAGGACGTTTCTCAGTCGTAAGTTTAAACTTTGTATGTGGTACTTTACGTGATGTCGTCACATCATCATCTTTCGGAAATAAAAACAAAACAAACTTGCTTTCACGACCTGATGTAAACACAACTAGCGGAAGTGTTTGTAGGCAGGCCAGAGTGTTTGTATTTCGCGGGCAGGCGGGCATTATGCAAATGTGTTACCTTGTGACGTATATAGGTAACAGGCAGAAGATTCAAAAATATGACGACTCGTTAAGGCAGTTCAGAGTCAACTCTTTCTTTTGAGAGACAATATCTTTATTTATCGTGCACTTTTTTGATTAACAACTTTGCAAACTGTTTACATTGAAGGATAACTACGTTGCAAATTGCAAAAAATATATTTTTCGAAACCCATATGACCTGCTCTTTAAATCCCGCCCCTCCACCATCGACTGCAAGCTTGAATTCATTTTTGATTGCAACGCCCACATCTAAAATCCAATCAAGAAACAATCATCAAGCAAACAACAATTTATAAAAAAAAATATATATTTTTTGATGTTGCATGCTGAAAGGATTCATGTATTACTTAAATTATATTATAATTTTTTTTAGGTATTATGTAATAAGTGTTTGAAACAAAAATGTGAATATGAGTGCTTTTTTATGTGAATAAATGCTCTTTTTAAATGTTTTTGAAGCCATGCAAAACTGACAAAGTTTAAAAGCCTTATTTTAGTGCAGTGGATCATTGACAGGTGAGTAGGCCGAGTTTTGCTGCCATCCATGATGCATCACATGTGTCGGCTCACTTGTATTTTAGATCTGTTGGTAAAGTTGGCAAATTTCATAACGTTTTGGACCCTTGTTCTTTTTTTTACCTTTGTTTAGCATTTCAAAAGAAGGTCACATGTAATTTAATTTAACATATATTAATATTTAACTTAAACTAGGAGTGTATTTAACTGACATGCTAATTTTTGCAGTGATATTGAAATCTAGATATCAAGTTTAGTAAATTTCCCAGCATTGGTATCGACTATTGTAATTTAGTTGTTGGGACAGCACTATAAACGGCCTAGTGAAAGTGAATTTTGAGTATTTATGAGGAAAAGCATGTGTCACATGGGAGGTATCACATAGTTTTCCTGTGACGCTGTGAATCTCGGAGGTCTCGCTGTCCGTTATCGCAGTGGAGCAGCTGTTACGGTTCTGAATCAGCACATGCCTGAGCGGTGATGTAACGGCCCGACTGTAAACACCCGTCTGTGTGTGTGGCCTGGCCATGACCCAGAGTCTTAACACACACACACACACACACACACGCATATGGCTCCGTCTGGCTCGGGAATGCCCCCCTCTTTTTTTGTGTGTGTGTTTTTTCCCACTGTTGAATGAAGTGAGCGGGGAGGGAGTTCTGGGTGATATTTATATACATTAGTGAATTGGGGGCAGGGCGACCTTAGTTGGCACACTTTCAACCCCTTTTTTTTTTCTAGCACGTTTTCTTTTCTGAAGTGTATTTGCTGAGGGAAGTCAAGTATCCACTTTTACAGAAAAGATGCTGTAATTAATATTCTTTTGGCTTGATAGCCACAGTGTTATTGGGATTTTGGGCCCAGATTGCTGTAGACTTTAAAAGGGTCATGAACTGCCTTTGTTTTTTTTATTTCTCTGAGGTCCACTTATAATGTTATCAAGATTTTTACATCAAAATACATCATCATTTAAAAGTAATGCGCCCCTCATTGGAACGGTCTTTTTGAATAGGCGTGGCGGATTGTAGACTCGGAAGTAAATGCCCACTGCTATGATTGGCTAACAGTTTACATCCTTCATAGATGGAGAGACAGGAGTAGCTGCAGGTTAGAGTAATGGGTGTGACAAAAGGTGGTGTTCCGTAAGGTGAATTAGAAAGACCTTTATCCACGCCCCCCTAATCTTTTGCCATGCCCACTGCTCCAGCCTGCAGTTATCCCTACTTGTAGATGGATGCTCCTGTGATTTAGGTTAAAAACGCATAAATGCTAAGTACATATCAAACGATCTGTAATAACAGACAAAGCAGCAGTGACCACATAATAAATACTCACACTTGTGTGGTGCGACATTACTGTCAGATCCAAAATATTCCGCACAGCATCGTCTTTTAGTTTCAATCTTCCTGAAAATCCTGTGTCGAATTGTCTTGTTTGTAAACAAATCTGCGGTAAAATGAAGTGAACAAAGGACCAAGTTCTTACTGATGCTGGAACTTCATTAAAAATAAACTTCATCCACTCTTTCCTAATGTTGGGATCAGAAGGAAGGCGATGCAAAGACTGTGTTTTTCCACAGCTTGGCACTGCACCGCGTCTTGCTGATTTCTGAGCATCTTTATCTTTTGATTTCTGTGTAGACCTGCGTTTGACTCTCTCGTGGTTTAAACTACATGCTCGAATCTCATCCACTCTTTCCTAATGTTGGGATCAGAAGGAAGGCAATGCAAAGACTGTGTTTTTCCACAGCTTGGCACTGCACCGCGTCTTGCTGATTTCTGAGCATCTTTATCTTTTGATTTCTGTGTAGACCTGCGTTTGACTCTCTCGTGGTTTAAACTACATGCTCGAATTAGTAGGCGGAGCTAAACATGCAGTGATGTAGAAGCAGGTGTTGATCTTCTTCCGCGGAGGCGGGGTTTAGCCACACTGTTACATCATAAAGTGGCACATTCCGCAAGCTGTCGTTTTGGCAGATTGGCTTTAATATAAGCTGTTTTTAGACTAACGGGAAAGTTTTGAGTTCTGAAACTTCCAGGATGTTTTTATAGTACGATGACCTCTTATCTGTCGAAAGATCGAGGGAATTTTGATTTCTCAGTTCATGACCCCTTTAAAGGGGAACACAGATCTTTGAAGTGGCTGAATATTACCAACCTGTGAGTAATGTAAAACATTATTACAATTACAATTTAGAATAACTATTTTATATGCAAATATATTTGAAAATGTAATTTATTCATGTGATGGCAAAGCTGAATTTTCAGCATCATTGCTCCAGTCTTCAGTGTCACTTGATCCTTCAGAAATTATTCTAATATGCTGATCTGCTGCTCAAGAAACATTTCGTCTTATTATCAATATTAACAACAGTTGCTTAATATTTTTTGTGGAAACATGATACGCTACCATTCAAAGGTACAATAAAAAATAATACTTTTATTCAACAAGAATGCAATAAATTGATCTAAATTTACAGTAAAGTACTACACAGATCGGTGGAAGAACAGTACAACGAAACAGAGATGTTCACGGAGCCTGAACTCCACAAATGACATGAAAAACATCTAGTGAAAAACCCTCAGAAAGATATTTATAATGTTACCAAAATATTCAGTTTAAAATAAATGACGTTCATTGAACTTTATATTAATCAAGGAAATAAAATGTATAATCGTTTCCACAGCGCAGCATATTAAGCAGTACATTGTTTTCAACATTGATAATGTTTCTTGAGCATCAAGTCAGTTTACTAGAATGATTTCTGAAGGATCATGTGACACTGAAGACTGGAGTAATGACTGCCTGAAGTTTTAAAATGTATTAAAATAGAATTAGTTGTTTTAAATTGTAATAATATTTCACAATATTACGGTTTTTACTATATTTTTTCAAATAAATCCAGCCTTGGTAAAACATAAGAGGCTTATTTTTTTCTTTTTAAAAACATTAAAAAACCTACTGAACCCAAAAATTTTGAATGGTAGTCTATAAAGATAATAAATATTTTGCTTAGAAATATATAGGTTGATAGATAAGGGTCATGAACTGCCTTTGTTTTTTTTATTTCTCTGAGGTCCACTTATAATGTTATCAAGATTTTTACATCAAAATACATCATCATTTAAAAGTAATGCGCCCCTCATTGGAACGGTCTTTTTGAATAGGCGTGGCGGATTGTAGACTCGGAAGTAAATGCCCACTGCTATGATTGGCTAACAGTTTACATCCTTCATAGATGGAGAGACAGGAGTAGCTGCAGGTTAGAGTAATGGGTGTGACAAAAGGTGGTGTTCCGTAAGGTGAATTAGAAAGACCTTTATCCACGCCCCCCTAATCTTTTGCCATGCCCACTGCTCCAGCCTGCAGTTATCCCTACTTGTAGATGGATGCTCCTGTGATTTAGGTTAAAAACGCATAAATGCTAAGTACATATCAAACGATCTGTAATAACAGACAAAGCAGCAGTGACCACATAATAAATACTCACACTTGTGTGGTGCGACATTACTGTCAGATCCAAAATATTCCGCACAGCATCGTCTTTTAGTTTCAATCTTCCTGAAAATCCTGTGTCGAATTGTCTTGTTTGTAAACAAATCTGCGGTAAAATGAAGTGAACAAAGGACCAAGTTCTTACTGATGCTGGAACTTCATTAAAAATAAACTTCATCCACTCTTTCCTAATGTTGGGATCAGAAGGAAGGCAATGCAAAGACTGTGTTTTTCCACAGCTTGGCACTGCACCGCGTCTTGCTGATTTCTGAGCATCTTTATCTTTTGATTTCTGTGTAGACCTGCGTTTGACTCTCTCGTGGTTTAAACTACATGCTCGAATCAGTAGGCGGAGCTAAACATGCAGTGATGTAGAAGCAGGTGTTGATCTTCTTCCGCGGAGGCGGGGTTTAGCCACACTGTTACATCATAAAGTGGCACATTCCGCAAGCTGTCGTTTTGGCAGATTGGCTTTAATATAAGCTGCTTTTAGACTAACGGGAAAGTTTTGAGTTCTGAAACTTCCAGGATGTTTTTATAGTACGATGACCTCTTATCTGTCGAAAGATCGAGGGAATTTTGATTTCTCAGTTCATGACCCCTTTAAAGGGGAACACAGATCTTTGAAGTGGCTGAATATTACCAACCTGTGAGTAATGTAAAACATTATTACAATTACAATTTAGAATAACTATTTTATATGCAAATATATTTGAAAATGTAATTTATTCATGTGATGGCAAAGCTGAATTTTCAGCATCATTGCTCCAGTCTTCAGTGTCACTTGATCCTTCAGAAATTATTCTAATATGCTGATCTGCTGCTCAAGAAACATTTCGTCTTATTATCAATATTAACAACAGTTGCTTAATATTTTTTGTGGAAACATGATACGCTACCATTCAAAGGTACAATAAAAAATAATACTTTTATTCAACAAGAATGCAATAAATTGATCTAAATTTACAGTAAAGTACTACACAGATCGGTGGAAGAAAAGTACAACGAAACAGAGATGTTCACGGAGCCTGAACTCCACAAATGACATGAAAAACATCTAGTGAAAAACCCTCAGAAAGACATTTATAATGTTACCAAAATATTCAGTTTAAAATAAATGACGTTCATTGAACTTTATATTAATCAAGGAAATAAAATGTATAATCGTTTCCACAGCGCAGCATATTAAGCAGTACATTGTTTTCAACATTGATAATGTTTCTTGAGCATCAAGTCAGTTTACTAGAATGATTTCTGAAGGATCATGTGACACTGAAGACTGGAGTAATGACTGCCTGAAGTTTTAAAATGTATTAAAATAGAATTAGTTGTTTTAAATTGTAATAATATTTCACAATATTACGGTTTTTACTATATTTTTTCAAATAAATCCAGCCTTGGTAAAACATAAGAGGCTTATTTTTTTCTTTTTTAAAAACATTAAAAAACCTACTGAACCCAAAAATTTTGAATGGTAGTCTATAAAGATAATAAATATTTTGCTTAGAAATATATAGGTTGATAGATAATAAATATTTAAGTAATATTAGAATAAGTATTAAATGATTAAATCAATTAACAAAATAAAATGACATTTTAAGATAGAAATTAAAAATACAAATGTAAATAAATAATTATAAATGTATAAAAATTATGTCAGACAGAGAGTTTAATTTTCAATATATTTCTTACAGTTTGGTAGTATCACATCTCATAAAACTGTTATCCAGTTGTTTGGACATTCAGCCTCATCTCATATCATACCTGTTTAGATTGACATGAGGGCCAATAAATAATTTTTTAGGTAAACTATTGCTTTAATGCATTTTTTGATTCCCTTACGCAAAGGTTTGTGTTGCTTAATTTTATATCAGTGCACAGCCTGCGTTTCAGCCATGAGACATGCCTCAGCATTTTTGCGTGAACAGCCATTCTGCTTGTGTGAATCACAGAGTTTGTGGATGAAGCTAAATTATGGGCTGGTGTCATCATGCTGTCTGCAACTGTCTAATTACCTTATTCTGTGTGAATCAAGGCCTGCTAATGTACTGTACCATGACACAACTATCTGGGCGGTGTGAGCCCTTCAATGGCTGCATGAATTGTTTGTTTTTTTTTTCATCGGTTTTTCTCTCTTTTCTCCATAGGAGACTCTGCAGGAGGGATATGTAAGCAGGGGCCAGTCTGGGAAATCGAACCACGATGACATGGGTCTTACTCAGCAGGACCGCCCGTCCAGCCTTCCGGTGAGACATTACAGTCCAAAATTAGTCTGAGATTTTAGAGACCGTCTGACCTAGGTGTTTGATAATGACTTATTTTTCTAAAAATACTTTTAAGAGATCCCTGTATATATATTTCTCAAGTGGGGATATAGTTGTTTAAGAGATATTAATGAACAAACTGACACAATAACAACCTGGTACATGTGGAGAAAATGCCCTTTTTTTGTCTCACGTGCATACAAAGACTTCTGGTTGTAAGTTGCACTGTTGTTTGCCTTTTCAGAGCTCCATTTTTTCAGTGCTCTGGTTGTGACTATTTATCAGAATTGGATACTTTTCCAGAATCCTCTTTTGTGCTTTGTTGCAACCAAATTGTCTGCACCAGTTATTCTCAACGTGTCATGAACAAAAATGGGTCGCAGGTCTGTTCTGACGGAGCCCTGGACAGTGGGTAAAACAATATACAAAATAATAGAATGAAACTTACCACATAATAGTGCATAGTTGGAATTAGGGCTGCACGATTAATTGAATTTCTAATCGCGGTTATCTTAAGGGTTTTTCCATGGTTTTAATTTTAGTTTTAGTATAATATTATTATACCATTCATATTTTTGAAACCAATCCGATGTATAGTTGACATTTGAGGCTTAATACTATAGACCTTCCGGTGAGACATTACAGTCCAAAATTAGTCTGAGATTTTAGAGACCGTCTGACCTAGGTGTTTGATAATGACTTATTTTTCTAAAAATACTTTTAAGAGATCCCTGTATATATATTTCTCAAGTGGGGATATAGTTGTTTAAGAGATATTAATGAACAAACTGACACAATAACAACCTGGTACATGTGGAGAAAATGCCCTTTTTTTGTCTCACGTGCATACAAAGACTTCTGGTTGTAAGTTGCACTGTTGTTTGCCTTTTCAGAGCTCCATTTTTTCAGTGCTGTGGTTGTGACTATTTATCAGAATTGGATACTTTTCCAGAATCCTCTTTTGTGCTTTGTTGCAACCAAATTGTCTGCACCAGTTATTCTCAACGTGTCATGAACAAAAATGGGTCGCAGGTCTGTTCTGACGGAGCCCTGGACAGTGGGTAAAAACAATATACAAAATAATAGAATGAAACTTACCACATAATAGTGCATAGTTGGAATTAGGGCTGCACGATTAATTGAATTTCTAATCGCGGTTATCTTAAGGGTTTTTCCATGGTTTTAATTTTAGTTTTAGTATAATATTATTATACCATTCATATTTTTGAAACCAATCCGATGTATAGTTGACATTTGAGGCTTAATACTATAGAAAAACACTAAAATTTTTCAGTTAGAGTGTTTCAGCTTGTTTATTTTCATATAAAAATACGGCATGTAGTTGCATCAAACAATGGTATATCTATACAGGTGGTGCTGGGGAAGATGGAGGGTTTTACACTCAAAGCGCGCTGCAATGCTCAAGCGAATGCTAATCAGCCATTTCAATGTAAAGCAGCAAGCTCATTGGCTGCGAATGCAACATGAACCAATCAGCTTGTGTCAAGTTGTTTAATGCTAAGAATATCATCAGTTACATTTCGGTGCCTTGCTCAAGTCGTGGTATTGCAGGTGGGAGAGAGTGCTGTACATTCACTCCCCCCACCTACAATCCCTGCCGGTATGAGACTCGAACCCACAACCTTTGGGTTATGAGTCCGACTCTCTAACCATTAGGCTACGACTTCCCAAGAAAACAAGAAAAGATGTTAAGCAGAATGTTCGTGTTTTTCTTTTCCGTACAATGAACACATTAGGTGCCCAACACCTGTTCCAAAATGAACAAAAAAGCACTATGAAATACAATAAAAGTCAGTTTTGCCCATACAACCTGCTGCACTTTGATTACGTTAGAAGATACACAGGAACCAGAGGCATGTCATTGATGTTAGGTGATATGGAACTTCTCTTGATAAGTAGGAACCACTTGAGTTTTTGTTCCACGAAAGAACAAGGTTATACGGGTTGGGAGCAACATGAGGGTAACTAAATTTTTATGGTAAAATATTCCTTACAGCAGGGGTCTTCAACGCTTGAGGTCCAGTAATGAACTCTCCTCACCAGCCAAGGTCCGGACAATAAAACCTAAAAACATGAATTGATGATTTTTGCTAGACCAGGGTATCTTCAGGATATTTAAGCTCAAATTTAAGACTTTAAGATCTTTTATAAAGACCTGCACAAATAAAGTTTAAATGACTGTAAAAAGCATGATATACAGTTCAGACACAGGTTTTCACAAAAACAAAAATGTTATAAAATTATAAACTTCACATTTCAGCCTTTAAACCATTTTTAAGAAAATGGAGTCAAAAATATCAATTATTATATTAATTTAAAAATGTATTAGCAATTAAAGGTGCAATATGTAAGTTTTCACCGCTAGAGGACGTGTATTCAAAACAAAGAAAGAAACAAAGGCGTAGTTTGATGACGCAGTGACTGAGTGTGAAATCATGGGAGTTGTCGTCTTCATCCCCACAGCCGACACAATCCGATGGGGCTCAGGCAGAAATTATGTTCATGGATGAGCTAATGTATTAAAGATTTATTAACATCGTAGTATGAAGCAGAGTGAGGCGGAAAGCCGTCGAAGCGAAACGAGGCCGCTGAAGCAATTGCTAATGAGAGACGAGAGTGACACACGGTTCGAAAGCAGCGGAGCTTTTATTATGCCACAGTCGACTGCTTCCGCTCTTTCCGGTCGTGCGTATGTGGGGTAAAGCAGCGCTGTTTTATCATACTAGATACGCTTGAAAGTTCTGTTATAGAGCTACTCTGTGCGGTCGTCACCTATCTAATAAAACGCACAACATATTAAAGCATCTTTGGTGTTTCCATGTTTTCTACAAAACAAAACCGGAAATCGAGAGTGTATGACGTCATTGGCAGGCGACACAATGACACTATAGACACGGTCCGTGTCACTAGTTAAAATTGCTTATTTCTCTGGATTTAAACGTGCTTCGAAACATTTGGGATAATGTAAGTACACAAGTCAGCAAAATATGTAACACTGTTCTAGTGGTTTTTGGATATTTTAATAAAAAAATCGTACATATTGCACCTTTAACTATTATATTAATTAAATAAAATATAAATATATTTTACTGTCTTCTTAATTGTTTCTATTTTTTAATGCATTATCTTCTTGTTGATCCACAAGTTCACATTTACAGCTCTGCATGTTTGCTGCGTAAAAACATGGGTTGATTGGGTCTGAACAAAAACAGCAGATGGGCTTATTGAAAATGTAAATTAATCAGACCGTCAGAAATATAGCGGTTTTCCCGGTAACGGCAGTATACAAAGCAGCGCAGCATCTGACTGCAGTACTCATATTTATTTAATGAAATCAACGCCTTTTGAAGTTTAATCGTCACATTCAGCCGTTTCGCAATTCTTGTCTTTCCGTCTGACCTCCTGAAATCATAAGACTTTCTTGTACCATTTTAGACTTTTTAAGGCCTTAAATTTGATGCAACTAAATTTAAGACTTTTTAAGGACCGGTGAACTTTCATAATTTTTTAGAATTGTTTTTCACTCACTGAAAGTTTCATCTGTCTGCGCGCCACTTTCTGCTTTCTTCACTGCACGCACGACTGTACGTCTAAACGTATCAACAGTTAACTGTAGTAGCAACCCGTGGCGCTGTAGGACCCAAGTGGCTCTACTGAGCTGACCTTGATGTGCTCGATATAAATTTGATTTTATTAGAACATAGCGTCTGGCATTTATTTATTTCATTATGTCAAAAGGCTTCACGGAACAGATTCGGACCGGATTCTTCACTGATCTGTCAAGATATTCTCAAGGATCAAATGATTTATGAGGATTTCTAGATTGCTAAAGGAATTTCAGTGACCATCCATTTCCTAAAACTAGTCATCCAGCCCGGCTGCCCTCATAAAGCTCTTATGTGTCCAGTGAGCAGAGAGTCAGAAGATGCTGCATGGGTATTTAAATGAGTGGAACTGCAGTCTCTGGTGCTGTCATTATGGGTTTCCCGCAGGGGTTTGACGACTGAGGTAATGTTGTTTAAAAGCCCCAGGCGGCTGCTGGTATCATGCCGGCAGACCTATTTTTAGACGTGTCTGACACAATGGCCCAGTGAACTCTCAGCCAAGGACAAAGAGAATAACAGCAGAATGAACGGCCAGTCTGCCCTCTGTGTGTGCGTTTGGATAATTATCTCAAAGCGTCTCTGACACAGTAAAGTACTACACCAGATCAGTGAAAGAAAAGGACAAAGAAACAGATGTTCATGTAGCCTGAACTACACAAATGAAATAAAAAAAATCTAGTGGAAAAACCTTCAGAAAACATGGGTTGGAAATTAGATGTGACCCAAGACCACAGAGAACATATTTTTCAGCCTAGGCTGTACTTCTATCCTTCACAACCTCAATTTACAAAAAAAAAGTCCACTTCTGCTTTGTTTGACCTAACAATGGAAGATGGCAAACTGTTAAACTCATTTTTTTTGTCTATGAAGTCCTGGGTCTGGTCTCTGGTGAGGGTGTTACCGTGGCAATATAATGATAAACAGCCAGCCCATAAATATGAACTGATGTTTCACTGAATTATTCCTACAATGAAATTGAAAATAGAAGCAGGATCAGTGTTATGGCAATAATAAAAAAATTACATGTGAGCATTTTGGAGAATGTTTTGGAGCTGGGGGAAATTTGCCCTTTGGTCTTCTACACCTGGTCGTGCTCATAATTGTGGAATCCCCATGAAATCTGACATGTTTTTTTAAACACATTTGGCTCATTGTCTCTTTATTTATGTAAGCATAAAGTAATCCACCTTGCTGGCACCAAAAACAGTGTGAGCTTTGCATGCATAATCCGTTGTCATGCTTCCTACCTGCAAAAAGTCTTTGAACATTTTTTTTTGCAGTAAACATGTTAAAAGATATGATATTTTAAGTTAAAGGGGTCATATGATGCTTTTTTTAAAGATCATTATTTGGTGTAACAGAATATGTTGACATGCTTTAATGTTCAAAAAACACATTATTTTTCAAATACTGTACATTATTGTAGGTCCTCTATGCCCCGCCTCTCTCAAACGCTTCGTTTTCTACAAAGTCCCTCCTTCCGACAAGCGCAGTCTGCTCTGATTGGCCAGCTGACCCAGTGCATTGTGATTGGCCGAACACCGCAAGCACTCGTCGGAAATGTAACGCCCTTTACCATAATCGCGAGCTTCATCTTTCAAAATAAAGGTAAAGACAGAGCCCAAAAGGGGAACAGAGTCGCGTGACAGACACAGTGATGAAGCTGGTATGTGTTTGCAGTACACAAGCCACGGTTAAGACAGCTGACTTTGGACAGCGTAGTCACGAATAGAACGTTTTTGTAACGCGAATCGATTCGAAAGTTCGGAAGGAACAAGTATTGAACGCGCCTGTGATGCGCAGATTAATCGATTCGAATGTTCGCAACTCGTCTGTTGTTCGCTTCGAATGATTCGAAGGTGACCGTTATCCTGGAAAATGATCGATTTGGATGTTTAGAACACGCATGTGATTCCCAACAAAATGCTCTGATTGCGCCCAATTAATTAATTAGTTAATTTTTTTGTTTCGTTTGAGCCGCAACATTGTTCGATTAACGCTAGAATGTTTCGATTGCGCCAGTGATGAACAAAAATGTCTGTGATGCTCAAAATGTCTGATTCGGATGTTTTGAATGCACTTGTGATGCCCAAAATGTTAGATTATACTGTTACGAGCTAGTCTGTGGTGCCCAAACATGTTCACTTGGGATTGTTTTGAACGTGACTGTTATTCTAAATGTTTAATTTGAATGCTTTAATACTCCCTTAAGTCCGCGAATGAACAATGTTCGGTTTGTCATTTTTGTTCAGGCTCACCTGTGATGAACAATTATGTTCAGTTTGCAAATTCGTAACCTACCGGTGATACAAATTATTATTATTATTTGTTTTTATATGTTTTGAAAGTGAACCCGATCTTCAATTTTTTAGTTTTAATTAGAATATTTTGAACACTTCTGTGATTCCCAACAGTGTTCGATTCAAATATTCCGATTGTGCGGGTGATGAGCACAAATGTTCGCTTCGTATGTTCGAGTCCACTGCGATGGCCACAAATGATCGCTTAAAGGGGTCATATGATGCTTTTTTTACAGATCATTATTTTGTGTATTTGGTGTAACAGAATATGTTGACATGCTTTAATGTTCAAAAAACACATTATTTTTCAAATACTGTACATTATTGTAGGTCCTCTATGCCCCGCCTCTCTCAAACGCTTCGTTTTCTACAAAGTCCCTCCTTCCGACAAGCGCAGTCTGCTCTGATTGGCCAGCTGACCCAGTGCATTGTGATTGGCCGAACACCGCAAGCACTCGTCAGAAATGTAACGCCCCTTACTATAATCACCAGCTTCATCTTTCAAAATAAATGTAAAGACAGAGCCCGAAAGGGGAACAGAGTCGCGCTCTCTCTCTCTCTCTCTCTCTCTCTCTCTCTCTCGCACGTGCGCTCTCTCTCTCTCTCTGCGCGCGCACACACGCGCACGCACACACACACACACACCATGCTCAAAACTCCGCATTTGAACAGTCAATAGCAAATACTTAAACTAATAACAAAACAGTAGCTGATTCAGAAGCGCCAGATTGTCATAGCAAAGTCAGAATTACCTCCTCTCCTAGGCCCACGAAACGGTCGTCCATAAAATGCATTGCTGTTCTGTTGTAAGTAATCTTAAAGATTCCTAAATGCATCTACTTCTGGAAGGCCAAATAAAGTGCTTTTGCTTTCGCCTAGAAACACACAGCGTCTCCCTGACATGCTGCTTCAACACTAACGGTTACTGAAACCACGCCTTCTTTCTTTGCGTGCACATTTGGGCCGCATTATGCTAATATTGTCACATAGTGAGGTAGATATGTGGGGGCGTGTTAGAACGAGCCGTTTTTATATCTTCTAAATGCAAATTTTGTCACTGTTTTGGAGCACACTGCCTTATAGATAACCTTAAGACTAACATATTGATACTAACACCCAAAAAACTTTAATTTTGATTTCATGGGGACTTTAAGAGTTAAATGTAATTATTAGTAAAGTATGTCTTTTTTCAAGCATGAAGAATTAATAAAGAACAAAGAAAACAAAAAAGACACAAATGAAGATTTCAGTGCTTGAAGTTTTTAAACATAAAGCATCAGGAGTTCAAGTAAACATGCAAAAAGAGATGAAAAATATTGCAAAAAGAATTAATGATAAAATCTACTTAATTGATTTGCGTAGTCTTCAGTGCAGGTTTGAAACAAATCAAAGGACATTTCACCCAAAAATGAAAATTCTGTCCATACATATTTTTTGTCCACACAAAGTCAATGATTATAAAACTGGTTGGTTACTAACATTTTTCAAAATATGTTTTGTATTCTGCAGAAGGCAGTTAATCAACAATTCTTTGCTGGTCTGAAAGTTAAAAATAGAAACGTAGAAGTAGAAATGTTATTGTTTCCAGCTTTTAGCTTCCAGCTTTTAGACACAGTATCTAAAGGTTCATTATACTTTAATTGTAATAATTTACTACATTTTAATTTTTTATAATAGAATTAATAATTATAATTTATAATATCATTCTAAAATACAAAATTATTTGTAATATTATTTATAATTTGTATACTAATGCAAGGTTTTTTCAGTCTTTGTTTTGGGTAATGTGGGCAATGGATTTTACAGACAAATACACTACATACACGGCATAATTGAATTTTAACTAACCATCTAATGGTCATTTCAGACATTATTGCGGCATAATTTTTCTGTGAAGTTGCTTTAAAACTCTGTCCATTGTGAAAAGTATATAAATATAATTGATTAGACTTGAATGTTATAACACATTTCTTTTGATGTTCACTGCTTTGGATAAAACCATCTGCTAAATTAAAAAAACAAAAGTCAAGTAATTATTCAAGCAATGCATAAAATAAGTTACTTTACCTATGAATACTGTTGATTAGGGCTTGGTAAAAAATATCGATATCTCGATTTTAATCAATTCTCATTTTTACGGAACGATATCGATTCTTAAATCCCAAGAATCGATTAGTCTAGCCTGTTTTCAGTTAATGGACGGAATGTTGAAGCGCACTTCCCATTCAGATTTCAAATTCTGTCCATTGTATTGCAATATTCAAACAATAAATACTGTTTTGGCGCTGTTTAATGTGGAGTGACAGACGCAGCAACGCGAGGCGCACGTGAACTGATCATCTCCTCCACATTAATACCAGTTTCAGCACAAAATAAACATGACTAAACATCCGAAGGTAAGTTAAAAGAAAGAATACAACTTTACAATCCGTATCCTGTCTCATGTAATCACTTTTTTCAGCCGCGCAAATACATCAATATAACGGCTTGTAAACAATGGCAGGTAATGTCACAGTTACCTCAGTGCTGTACCTGATATATATCCAAAATAATCGATATTGAATCGAATCGCAAGCTTGTGAATGAGAATCGAATCGAATTGTGAAATTTGTGTCAAAACCCAGCCCTACTGTTGATATAGCTATTCTTTGTGAATATTGGTAACAAAAAAAATTATTGGTCAAACTGATTATTTTATTCTAAAGGAAACACTGATACACACTTTTGAACACATGGCCATCCCTGTTAGTATGATTAAGTGTGTCAGCTGCCGAGATGCGTCTATGAGAGAAAGATTACACATCTGTTAGAGCTCATCATCTTGGAGAGAGAGGGAGGCTATAGGAACAACCTCAGTGCTGTTTATCTGTGTATCAAAGCTTCTGTCACCTGCAGTTTGCTCAACGCTCACCTCTGTGAAGGGTAAAACACTGTTTCTTTGGCAGCCCTTGTGTTGCTGTAATCGTAAATGGCTTTGTCTCAGCGGCGGAGCTGCATGCACACACTTACACACACATTTTATTCATGTCTCCCCCTGTGCCATCTTTCTGAACAAATATTGCTTTGGTGTTCTGCTTTATTTTTTAAACCTCTTTTACGTGCCTTGGGTATTATGGGCTGACGGGAAACACTGTACAGTTTATCCCTTTTTACCTGACGCTTTCAAAGTCTGTCTCTGCTTGTGTTCAGATCTTCAGTGCATTGCAGTTGGGGGAAACATTAAGAGGTGAAATGCGTATGAGAGAGAGCGAGATTGATGGCCTGCGTTTTTCTCGTGGTAGGTTTTGCGCGCTCTGCCTCGAGCCATGGGCTTTTTCATCATCTTCCATTAAAGAGAATTTGAAATGCGTTTCCTGGCCTCTATTTATTTAATCAAGCACTTCCTTTAAAAGACGAATCAAATAAACATGTGCTGGACCTTGCAGACGTAATTAGACCCCTTTCGGTCTCTCCTAGTCAATTCTTCCTTCTTTCTTGCCTTTTCTATTGGAGGAGTTGGGTTTAGAAAAAGCTCTCAAGGATGATAGATGATGCTCTTCTCTAGCTTATAGAATCATGGGATCACAGGTTTGCTCCTGTGTTCAGCTGGTATATGAAGGTCACGGAAGAGTCGAGTGGCTTTTGACTTTTGAATTGAAAATCTGTAAGGCTAAGTTCACCCACAAACCTCTACGCACACCTTGGCAATATAATCGCCATTGGCTAGGACATTTTTTAGTTTACTCGCCAGACTGATATGCTACACTCTATTTTACCCTAACCCTTAGGACTGGTGTTGATGCTTAAGATATTGTTGGTCATTCAGAGTTTCTTTAAAAAAAAAAAAAAAGATAGTAATAGATAATAATAGTAATTGTTATTAAAAGATAGTACTACTACTATTTCTACTACTATACTAACAATATACAACGCACTAAGGATTGATGAGCTGCTGGGTTCATGAATATTAATCACATTGTCAGAATTCGCTCAAACTGATTTGCTGAAATGGATGATAATAGATGAGCGCCAGCCAATGAGATTGCATTATTTCTGCCCACTAGAGTGTTCAGTGAGTGAAAATATATCTGTGCTAAACTTGTAATTAGCCTCTCTCACACACATTGGCGAGTAAAATCTAAGAATTTATTAGTCAATGGCTAACGATAGACAATATTTAGTCGCCCAGAGTGAAGATTTAGTCACATATGTGAGTGATTTACTCGCAATGTAGAGGGTTGACCCAGATAAAGTGACCAGGTGCGTTACTGAGGTTAACTGGTTTACTTAGATTTTTTTTTTTGATTTGTACTGATACGGTGAGACATCTAAACTTTTATCTTACCTTTATTATTTAAAAAATAATTATAGCGTACAAAATATCATTATTGTGAAATAAAATGACTACTATTCACTTTCACATTTTATTATTATTATTGTTATTGTCATCATATTTGATCATATTTTTCTCATAGCCTCTTGTTACACTTACAGTGTGCCTTTTCAGAGATGTTTCATCATAGTAACATAACAATCATTAACCTTGTGGATCTGTAGTAAATACATTTTTGCTTCCTCTGTGATAGTCAGATTTATTCAAAATCTTAGCCTGCTTCATATCACGAGGAACAGTGGGTGGGAATTTTAAT
Source organism: Sinocyclocheilus grahami (assembly GCF_001515645.1). Classification (NCBI taxonomy): domain Eukaryota; kingdom Metazoa; phylum Chordata; class Actinopteri; order Cypriniformes; family Cyprinidae; genus Sinocyclocheilus; species Sinocyclocheilus grahami. The sequence goes on from NW_015505709.1 coordinate 965,980, forward strand.
GATTGCATTTGTTGTGGATTTACGTGTTCAGATGATGGCTTTCATCCTGCTGCCTTGCTCCACATGTGAAGAATACGTTCCACCACCAGCTGTAAATGCCCAGGATTGTAAAAAAAAAAGTTGTGTTTTTAAGGCTCCTTGTTGTTGTCATGTTCCTCACAGGACCAGTATGCTTTCTCATCCTAGAAAATGCTTGAGGGCTTCGGTTTATTTCTACCACAGAAATACTTTTTTTGTCTCAAGGAATGGCTCCAGTGGAAGTTTTGCGTAGTAAACTCACCTCCTTAACATGTAAGTATCCTTATTTTACACCTGGTCCTTTAACATCTGGCATGGGTGGCTTGATCACAAGTGGTCAGCAATGAAAGAATGTGACTCCTGTGTGTTTATGGAGTACTTAATTGGTGTGCAGATGTAGCAAATTAACACCTTAGAACGTTTGTCAGCCAATCAGAATCACAGATTATAGACAAGTCCCAGAAAGCAAAAGATTACAGGTTGATGTATGATGGAAGCCCTAATTCTTGGCCTCAATCCACCTTTTCTCCTCATTCCTTTCAATCTAAGGACAATAAACAGAAACAGCATACACTCTGTGTGTGTTTTCATCACTCTTTTCCTTTATTGACCACTTCTTTGTCCTGAGCTTTTTTAAGACCAGAGATGTGCCTCCTTGAATTGCAACCAGTCTAGCCAACTAATGTTTATATGAGAGTCGGAGTGGAGACCTTAGAGCGGTTAATGAGAAAAAGCTGAGAAGACAGATGAGAGCTCAGCATGGCTTTCAGAAGCTGAATATTCAGAACCATAAATAAGAGGGAGGCAGAGCACGACTGAATCTGGGTTGGAAGGAAAAAAAAAAAAAAAGGGAAAAGGTTTGTTCTAAAACCTAGTGAGCTGTCTTCTATGGCAGCATCCAAACTGTAATATAAGCTCATAAGTGACCGTTTTGGAACGTCCTACATGGACAGGAACTTGCGTCATACAAATTGTGTTTCTCACACGAATGGGACGGTATAAACTGGGTTAAGTCTTCTAAACTCACCAGCTGACAAGTGCCCTTAAAATTACTCTAAAACTATCAAACTAGACCAGTGGAAACCAGCCACTTCAGCAAATCAGCTGATTTAAATCAAAATGTACAATATTTATTTTGTTATCTTAAGGTGAACAATTAATTTGTGCTAAATTAATCCACTGAAAAAAATCTTGGTAATCTATAATCAAAATCTGATAATTTGCTTCCACTCTGGAATGGCATTCCTTCTCTGATGATGTCAGTTTGACGGCTTGGGCAGAATATCCTTAACCACGCCCCTCCAACCGCTAGTTTGCTGCGCGTGAGGGATGAGAGGAGGAGCTTAAAAATAAAACCCCGCCCTCTATTCAATATTCCGTTTCGGTTGGTAATACGTCACCATACTGAAATAAAGTCGGCAACAACTTCCAGTTCACACGGATTTTAAAGTCGCCATGAAATCAAAATGTACAATTCTTATTTATATATGTAATATTGTAGTGTTTATTATAAAAGATTTATCTGTGCACTTTTAAAAAAAACGAATGTGCCCTCATAATCTTTAATAAAAAACGTTAACCTTCTTCTCTTCCTGTCATGTTCTTTGGCGTGAGGGCGGGGCTATCGGGGTCTGTCTCGTTTCTGCCTTCATTTTGTTAGCAACGCCCACATTCCGACGATCCAATCAATTCCCGAAGGATGAAATCAAGCCCCGCCATGCATTTTGTCTCATTTCAGTAGTTGTTTCACTCGGATATACGTCACAATAGGAAAAAAAGGACAATCTCAACTTCCGTTTCATGCCGACTTTAAAGCTGTTTTTTCCACCAGGGTTTGATTTAGCATGTTGTTAAGCTAAAAACACAACACATTATGTGTAATAAACCATTCTTTTTTTTAAACTGAGCTTGACGCAGTACATACTTTGATTGCCTTCTTCACAAAGGATACATGTGAAGCTGTCTTACGATTTGTCCAAAAGAAAGTATCTACTTTTTGGAACAGACTTCGTAGTGGGGGCATGACTGATGCCTTAAAATTCTGCCTACGTAGGCAGCTAGGTTTTGGAGGTTCACAAAGGCTTCTGCTGTATCACTGTGGTGCGTCACTGATCTCTGCTTGGTTTGATCATTTCCACTGAAAAAAGCAGCTCTCTTGCTTTACCCTCTCTCATTTTAGTCCTGCTGTCTACCCTTCATTAGTTTTGGCCGGTCCTCTTGTCACAGACTGCCTGTAAGGGGAGGATTGTGTCTTTCCCGCAATAACACAGCTGCAGTAAGGCAGACACGGCCGACTCACTCTCACTGCTGTTCTGCAGCGCTCTAATTTACTGAGAGCTTGAAAGAAGCGTTGTTTATTCCCAAGCCCTGCAGGCTGATCTGTATCCTGTCAATGCGGCCCTCTCCCCCACCATTCTGACGTTCCTCTCCTTCGCTCCACTCTGTCTTCCCGTGCTCCTTTGATTCCACTCCCTCTCTCCGTGCTCCACAACTTGTTCTTCATAATTAGAACGAGCACGTAGGGGATGGAAAATGAGGGAGGGGAGAGAGGCGCCAGGGCCGTGCTGATGAGGCAGACGAGAGAGAGAGCTCTGATTGGCTGAGCCGTTGGCAGGGGACGTTAGGGGGGATGGGAATCTGCAACGCGATTGGCTGAAGTTGCTCTTTGGGGAGGAAGTGAAGGATAGATCGAGGCCTAACTCGGCTGTGTGTGTGCGTCTCGTGCTCGTTTTCTCTCTGAAGCCTCTACAGGGATCCAGGCTGCTCTCATCAACAGCTCATCAAATCAAGCACAGCCTTGCCGTTGTCTACTGTGTCTCACTCACTCCATAGACGCATACATTAGTCACTGCTTGCGTGAGAGACGAAACACCAAGCCCTTTAATGTTTTGTCAAAATCTTTTATCTGTCCTTTCATTTTCATTCGTTAGAGATTTGCAAAACAAGGTAGTTACAAAATCAACTAGTCGGTGGATCGTCTGAATGACTAGTCAGCCCATTCGTCTTAAGTAATTCTCCCACCATGATATAAGGCTGGATTCAGCCCCGTTTATTAGTAAGCTTTGTGTTTAAAGCTAGCTAGGTGGAGCACAATTAAATGGAATAGAATACAGATTTTGAAAATTTTTTTAACTCGACACGTCTGGTGTCAAATAAACCGTGAGATACGACAATTGCTGAATATGAACGTGTATAGCTGTAGCGCTCTCACAGTACCGCTTAAATATCAAAATTAAAATGTAAGACAAAAACTAGTCAGCCTTACTAATAGACTATTCGTTGACCCATCCCTATGTTTCCGCATAAGTGACGAGCTGTCCCATTACAGCTTGTCAATAAGGAAAGATAATCTGAAAGCTCTTTCGTGCCTTCAGGCGCTCTCATTGCCCATATTACATTGCTAATTGGTTCAGTGGATCCAATTCTTTTTTTAATTTGGGTTTCAAACAGTCTTGTTTTGTTAATTGATGATAAGGGAATTGTGGTCCGCAGTTGATGGATGACTCTCTGTCAAAGAAAACACCACTGAAGCTAAAATGCCAGTGGAAACATGCTCCAGCTGTGACCTTCTGCAGACTGTCTGGGGAGATATAAAACGGGCCATCGTTCCTTGTACGGTCGCTTGAACCCCAAACCCTAGCCACTCTCTCAAGCCAAGACCTTGACAAGGAAGTCGTTCAGCCAGTGAGACCCTGGAGCTTTGTCTTGCTGTAGCTTTACTCTCTGGACCTCTTGACTTTTGACAGGAAATTAAAGATTAATGTCTGCTTTTAACAAAGATCGGATTTGAGGATCACAGAGGGGAAGCTCTCGAATGTTAGTGTGCACACAGAAGCCCACTTTCGTTGCAGTATCGAGTCCCAGAGCAGCCGAGCTGGAGTGCGCCATGCAGTTGAAGTGTGCTCGCCTCCATCTCTGTTTTCTTTCATCCGTTTATTTCTGTGTTGCTCTGGGGCAGAATAAAATCTAGCCTCTCAGGAATATGCATGTGCTTCAGATGCCAATGATACAGTACTGTCGCTAAAATTCGCAAAGCCCAAAATTGGTTTGAGTTGGCCCCTTCTCCCCTGAGCCCGATGAGTAGGGTCTACCATAGTGCAGTGGTTCCCAAATCTGTTCCTGAAGCGCCCCCAACAGTGTACATTTTGTATGCCTTCCTAATCAAACACTCCTTATTCAGGTCATCAGCTCGTTAGAAGAGACTCCAAGACCTGAAAGGGGTGTGTCAGATAAAGGAGACACTGAAAATGTGCATTGTTTGAGGGTTTCAGGAACAGAGTTAGGAATCACTGCCTTCTAGCTCGTTAGTGGGCCCCTTTCAACACAGTGCCCGGATGTAATCACGTATACAAACATTTAAAACACATAGCCTACATATGATAAATAAATAAGCATGTCATAAAAATATCAAATTTTCTGATGAATTTTTTTTTTACAGATTTATTTTTGGCATTTTATGCCTTTATTTTGATAGGGCAGTAAGTGGACAGGAAGTGAAGTGGGAGAGAGAATGGGGTACATGATCTGGAAAGGTCCGTGAGCCGGGACTCGAACTCGGGACGCCCCCGATGCGCAACGGAGCTACATGTCGGCACGCTGCCAACGAGGCTATTGCCGCTGACAAATTATCTGATGTTTTAATATACTTTATGATCTTAAAATATCATGGTTTTCATGGTCGTTTCAATTTTATTTTTTCATGCACAATTGTTGTACCGCATGAATTTATTGGTTGCACTACATGATTTTGATGTGGTGGACAATATATATATATATATTTTTAATATTTATTATATTTGAACAAATTGAGAAAATATTAGAAAAAAGAGATTATGCCAGGCTACTCTTTTTTTTCTCTTTCAGGAATGTCACCCTTTTAATTAGTGTTTTTTCATTATATAATATTAGCACGGTAAACACCTTAAATGTACGCTATGCCTAAAAATAAATAAATAAAAAAAGAGAATAAATCGGATTAAATTTTAATTCCAAAATTAAAAACATGTTCATCATAGAATAGGTTCATTCTAGTCATTGTATGTATGAATCACATATTTTTGACTAAATTAATAGAGCCAAACTAAAAATGTACATAATTGAGCCATTTTGAACCCAAGTTCACATCAAAACCTCTAGTATGTGTGCAGATTCGTACTTTACCAAAAGACATTCAAGTTTATCTGTCAAATCCACATCAGAGACAAGCATTGCTTTATTTAAAAAAAAAAGCATCGTCTCAATGATAAAAGTTAACGTTCATTCAACATATTTTCTTTTAGATATCAGAGGAACCCGTTCTAACTGATGTTTTTTTAAAATTCTGTATTAAAGCTGAAATTATACTTTCCATTCCACACAGGCTCGCGGACAATCTGAATGTTGTAATATCCATCATCTATCCAATTGCAGACTGCTTTTTGTGTGTGCATTTGTAAATGATTTGAGCGCTCAAAAACATCCAAAGGTCCACTATCATCCATATATGCTTATGACCTATACAGTATACTTTTAAATGGCTTGTATGCTCAACCATTCGCGAGGTAGAGCAGAACATGGAAAATGAAGTATACTTTGCCTATTAGGGCTCTTGTCTCTTTGGAAAACAAACCTAGAATATGGTCGTTATGTGGCAAAACATATTTGGAAGACAGATGGTACTTCCACCTTTGATTTGGGTGAAGAATGGAACGTGCACCGCAGGATGTAGTTCATCAGCAGTGTCTCCCATCACTAGACTCCCGGCAATTGTTACCAGACAGCAGACGACGCCCGCAGCTGGCATGATGCCACCTAAAAAACTAAAAAACTCAGTGCTGTTCCAGCTCAGCAATACAGATACCTTGTATGGTTGTCACTAGCCCGGTCACTAGCCGCTGCTTTTTTGTAAACATAGAAAAACAATGATGCAGATAGTTATTCTACCTTGAAATGTGCGTTCCATGTCAGAATGTCTGATTTTGTTTTGGTCCGTGTGATTCCGCCCACTGCCAATTTACCCAATAGTGTTTCGACACCCCAGGTTGCCAGTTAAAGGAAAACACAGCGTATTACAGCCATGGAAGCCAGCAAATGAACTACGTCCGAGATCTCAGATTCTACCCAACCTAAAAAGCCTCACCATCTATGACCAGAAGCACATTAAAACATGCATTAATTAACTCTTCAACTTACAGTGTAAGGCTCATCGCCTTTCATTGTCAGTTGCAATCATTACTGTTGTGTGTCCTCAATCTGGCAACCCGCGTGAGTGTCGAGTCTGAGGAGGAGGGCTAATGGAAATCTTCATTCATTTTAAACCTATATGGCTGATTTTCATAAACATTGGTGTCTAAACAAAATTGGACAACAGCCTGTTGTTATGTCCAGTCCAGTAGGGCTGCTCAAACAAGTGCAATTGCAATTCCATTTTGTGCCACTAGTGGAGGAAAAATAACAATTGCAATACAATTGTGTTCCTATGGACCTCCTCACATGGGGTGCAGTGTGTTTAAAGCTCATTTCCTTTACCACAGAGCTCAGTGTGCAGGTTGAAGCTCCGCTCTCAGACGTTCTGGGTGAGAAATGATGGCGGGGATGACTTTGACAGGCCACCTGCTGAGCGAGTCTGATCAGCCATAGACATCTTCTATCACTGCTGCCAACTGAAGCACTGACATCAGCCACAACAGAAAGCCACTGTCACACTTCAGTGTTTAATGAACTGCGATTGGGAGCTGCACACAGTGGCGTGTGTGTATATGTGATGGTAGCAATTTTACATGCTTTATCAGACAGCTCTTTGATGCTACCACTGACAAGATGAGATATGATGAGGTGACGGGAGATCTGACATCCTTTCTCTCTCTCTCTCTCTCTCTCACACAACTCTGTCAGTCAGGTTCCTCGTACAGACATACAGAGCATTTCTCATTATCACGCAGTGCGGATAAAGTAATCTTTTGTTGTCCGTCCTTTTTTGTTGTTTCGTTTTATCTGTGTGTCTTAGAAGGGAGGCAGCTTCATTCATTTCTCCTGTCTCCGTCTCTACTGTTTTATGGATGTCTTTCATAGTTTTACTATTGTATAATAGGTATACGTCGCCATGACTAGTCATCCAACAACCAAATAGATTAGTGAGTTTGACTTGTTTTTTTTTTTTTAGTTTTGATGTTTTTAGCAGTTGCGCTTTAATTAGCGTGCCACCAGCGTGCTGTGCTTTAGATGTGAGACAGTTAAACCCTCTTGGGAAAATTAGCATTTTTAAATTGCAAAGCCCCTTTCAAGCTTTCAGATATCTCTGGCTATTGCATCCTGTCTTTTGTTTCTTGAGCATCCCACCATGATTTGGCAGTTTTTAATTCAAAAGTAGTTCAACCTTATTTTTATAAGAAAAACAAAAGAAGCTTGTATTGTAAGCATACAGTAAGAACCGTGTGTAATCTGGTCAGGTGAGCCCAAAACCAGCATAATTATTCAGGGCTTCTTTAAGTCAATTAGGCAATTGGTCTATTTCTTTGTTGATAGTTGTCGTATTGCACATCCCTATTATGTTATAAAGTAGATCTGGTCCAGAATGTTAATGGAGTCATGCAGTGTTCAGCCAGTGCCTATGTTATTGTATCATTAAACATGTCAAATGTTTGATTATGTTGCAATGATTTCTTTAAAGAGGGGTTTTAAAGTAAACAGTGAATTAAGTTCAACTGTGAGCGTACGCTTTTTTAAGGCCTTGGTTCTGGGAGGATTTTTCTCATTCATTTTCTCCATAAGGATTTCAAAACAATCAATAAAGCATTCTAAGACTTGAACCCAACCAACCAGCTCCAATATTAATCACAACATTTCATTTGAAACAAAGGAAGACAGAGTGCACTTACTGTATGAGAGAATGAATAAGGTACTTCTACCATAAAGCATTACTAAGTAATGATTTTCACTTTTTATGCTTTTTCGTTCCATCCAAAATCATATCTTCCAATACTGGTTACTTTATATCCATGAGTGCGGGCAATAAACATGTTCCAAATGACATATAAAGACAAAAAAAGCAATGCTACCAAAGTCATCTCCCAAATCAATTGGATTGGCTAAAAGAACTGTTAATGGATACTATTTTCAGGGCTGATTATAAGTTCTATAAAATAGTCTTTTGTAACTGTTATTATGACTATAATTTTTTTTTTAAATTGCTACATATAGATGGTAAAAATAAAATGTGTTTCTTTGTTAGCTTCTTTTGTTCAGCCTATAGCTTAGCATAGTGCTAACCAATTAGTACTAATTAGATATATAATTTAATACGTCTTTATTCATGACAACACAATTCCTGTTTATGTGGTTCAAATATATGCTGTTCTTTCGAACTTTCTATTCTTCAAAGAATGTTTGACAGTTTGCAAAAAAATTGTAAGCAGCACAACTGTTTTCAATACTGAAACTATCGGTTAATTAATCGGTATCGGCCAGTGTGGTCCAACCTAGCTATCGGTATCGGCAAAATCGGTCGACCTCTAATAATAATTATAATAAGACATGTTACTAGAGCAGCAAATTAGCATATTAGAAGGATTTATGAAGGATCCTATGACACCGAAGACTGGCGTAATGATGCTGAAAATTCAGCTTTGGCATCATAATATTTAATTACATATTAAAATAATCAATTATTGTTTTTACTGTATTTTTCATCAAATAAATGCAGCCTTGGTGAGCACGTCATTCAAAAACGTAAAAATCCTGAAAGGTTTTTGAAAGGTCTGTCTTGAAAGGTTTAAACTTTAATCAGTAAAAATTAGTTTCATTATAGAGATTTTGAATGACCTTTTTATTTCCTGAATCCTGCTGTTTTGCTCTGTTGGTGTGATCACACCCACTGTGGTTAAAGTCTTTGCCATTCACGCTTAGGCATGCATCACTTAGTCATTCTTTTTTCCAAGCACAAGAGTATACACTCTTAAAAATAAAGGTGCTTCAAAAGGATCTTCACAGCGATGCCATAGAAGAAGCATTTTTGGTTCCACAAAGAACCATTCAGTCAAAGGTTCTTTAAAGAACCATCTCTTTCTTACCTTTTTATAATCTGAAGAACCTTCTTTCGCCACAAAGAACCTTTTGTGAAACGTAAAGGCTCTTCAGATGTTAAAGGTTCTTTATGGAACCATTTAGATAAAAGGGTTCTTCTATGGCATCGTGAAGCACCTTTATTTTTAAGAGTGTAACTACAGAGTTCATCTACCAGCTCACCAGTTGTGTGAAATATAGACCTTTTTACATCAGAAATATAGAGCCTATCTGTGTCATGGTGATTTTTAGTATGAAGACTTATTATTGTTGCCTTCTCTTGTCAGAAAGATACATATTTTTTTCCTCCATCTCTCTTGCGGTTGCTTAATCCACCTCCACTCCCGGCTCCAGCACGCTCTCGGCGTCTGGGGAACGCTCTCGTCAAACCCAATATGTCAGCCTCTTTTCAGATTGTCAAGCATCACAACAGGGGAAGAGAATTCCTCCATCAGCGCATTATGTGTGTGTGTGTGTGTGTGTGTGATGTGTGCTCGTATTGCCTTACAGCCCCTCTCCCTCGCTGATGTGTAACTATCTATTGTCTGTTCTTGTGACTGGCTGGAGCACAAAAGCCCTAAAGTGCTCTAGCATCCATTTTTTGGATTTCTTCTTCTGGGGTTTCAGCATCATCAGAACACAAACATCATAGTTGACTTCTGTGACTTTTTTTGGTATAAAACAAAAGAAAATCTTCCCATGCGTAACTGAGTCTGCCTTAAACGTGTTACCGACCAATCATTTTCATGTTACAGTCCACCATATGCTCTGACAAGCTTTTGCTTATGACTAGGTTAGTCTATAGAAGCCCTGTGTGTTTGGATATTTTTAATTGGAAATTCCAGGTATTATCCTAATTATTTAAAAAACTATATAATATTTTTGAATGCTATTGAAAATTATTATCATTTATGTTTGGCGCTCCACTTCAACAGAGCCCTTAAGGTTTTGAATTCTGAGCTGTTTTAAAGAGACCAGGCTTCAGATGGCCAATTATCCTCTCATAATTCTTCCATGTTTTAATTGGCTCGTACGGGGGCTGTCATGTGAAATGATGAAGGATGAGCGTTGGGTGGGCTGCATTACTCAATCGCACCAATCAGAAGAGAGAGACGCTACATTCTTTTTTTTGTTCTCTGTCTTCTCTCCTCTGCTGAGATTTGGAGGGTGAGAGATGGAAAGAGAGGAACTTTGAATGGCCAATGAGCCTGAATAATTGCGTTCATCAATTAAAGAAGCCAGAGACTTAACGAATACAACTAATTATGGACATAAATCAAGCAAGCTCCAGCCTTGACTAATTTGTACAAGGTTGAAGTGGTTTGACTTCTACCACTAGGAGTTTTGCAAGAAAAGCTTGCGGATCACACCTGAACTGATCATCTCCTCCACATTAATACCAGTTTCAGCACAAAATAAACATGACTAAACATCCGAAGAGAAGTTAAAAGAAAGAGTACAACTTTACAATCCGTATGAAAGTGAAAAGTGAAAGTGACATGTGGCCAAGTATGGTGACTCATACTCGGAATTAATGCTCTGCATTTATCCCATCCAAAGTGCACACACACTGCTGAGAACACACACCGTGAACACACACCCAGAGCAGTGGGCAGAGCCATTTTTGCTGCGGCGCCCGGGGAGCAGTTGGGGGTTCGGTGCCTTGCTCAAGGGCACCTCAGTCGTGGTATTGAAGGTGGGAGAGAGCGCTGTACATTCACTCCCCCCACCTACAATCCCTGCCGGTACGAGACTCGAACCCGCAACCTTTGGGTTACTAGTCCGACTCGCTAACCATTAGGCCACGACTTCCCCATTATCCTGTCTCATCTCTCAATTAGTGTTTCAGCCGCGCAAAGACATCAATATAAAGTCTTGTAAACAATGTCACGTAACGTCACATTTACCCCAGAAAAACATATTCGGTGACCATAAACTCATTAGTAAGCTAGAAAAATAAACTGTAGAGAGGGGCATTTTGCTAAATATATGCACCATATAATATATTCATTATAATTTTTACTGTTCTTCAATGTTTCATTTATGTTTGACTAAATCCATCAAGTTTTTGACAGCCACCATTTAAATGTTTATATTTCAAAAAACAAATTGAAGTAGAAGTATTATTATGTAGCTAATTGTAACTTTATTATTTTAAAAGCTTCATTAAGTGTAATTTTAGCAGTTGTATATTAGCCTACAAATCAGTCAATTTTAACCTTCAATATTATAGTAATGTAGCACCAACTGACTCTCATGTATATTTTACAGCATTAGTTGAGAGATTTTTTTCCTTGAGAAAATGTGGCATGTACTGTACCTGATATGTATCCAAAATAATCGAATCGAATTGGTAATCGAATCGCAAGCTTGTGAATGAGAATCGAATAGAATCGTGAAATTTGTGTCAAAACCCAGCCCTAAATAATAGTATGGGAAATTATTGTAATGCAGTTTGTGTGCAATTCCAGAATATAGATTAGCGAAAATAAATCTAAAAACCAGCCAGTTGCCAATGGTGTGTTTTGGAGCAAAAACTGTCCGGTTCTGATTTATGGCCAGTCGACCGGTGCATCTCTACTTGAGATGACTTGGAATATAGTTCATAAGTCATACGGACTAGTGATGATCTGTTGTTGGAGCTCAACAGCCCCTGGTCACGATGAATATCTCCTGGTGGTGGATGAGAAGTCATCATTCACTCATGACCATTAAAAAGGAGATGTCATCAGTGTTTTGATATTTAGGTGAACTATCTTTTTAAAAGTATTGAAATCAGGTGCGATTGAATATGTTGGCTCTCTCTGTCTCCATACCATGAACTTCTTACGAAATGTGAATTGTGACCATCTGGAAAAATAATCCATGATAACATTAACAAGCTGTCTAGCGAAACTGGAAAAGCCGAGACTTTCCAGTGGAGAAAGTTACCGCTGGAAGTAGTTGACCCACAGTCTTCACGACACTCCGTCATCGAGACCGATATATGGTATTGTATAAAGCTGAGCATATGTTCCTCTTCATCCTCAACTAGGTCATCAACATTAAGCCTGCAATGTGAAGTTAGTCTCTTCTGAAGACCGTTGGAGTTTCCATCACAATCATTCATTGCGCTCCATGAGCCGCAGTGCTCGAGCTGGAACCACTGGCTCATGTGATGTGGAATTTAAGGCCTCATTGGAAAAAAATGTTTCCATAGTCTTTCAGCACCACTTGGCCTGATGTACTACACGGCAAAGGAAATCAGTTTTATTTTTTCCTTATTTGGCATGGTGCTTATTATTAGTTACAGAAAATTGGTGGTATTTCTGATGGCTTGTATTCTCAGTGTTGCAGTATTGATAATTGAGATTCGACACCCGGCAGCTCGTCAAAAGCTCGTCAAACAGCCACTGTACCACTCTAGTTCTTTTGCTGTAATCCAGGCCAGGAGTCGTCACCTCAGCAATTGGAAATAGGGGTGTAACGATTCATCGATATGGATCGATAATCGAAACGATGTCTGACGATACAATGCATCGATGCCACGCGTAAAATATCGATATCTGTAGTATAAATAGGCATTGTTATTTTGGCACTGTACACATTTTCACATAATGTCCGTCTCGTTCAAACTCACGTATCAGGACTCAATATAAGGACTGCCCGAAGGCACAAGGTGAGCATAAAAGACACTCGGGATTGTTTGCAGAACAGTCGAGCGCTGTGTGAAAAGTTTTCTGCGCACATATCTGAAGCGCAGACAGCCGCGTCTAGACTGCATGAATACTAAATTGAGCTCTCTTCAGGGGCGCGGGAAGATGTTTTCGGTTGGGGGTGCTGTGTGTGTCCGTGTTGGAGGGTGGGGGGGCGCTAGCGTCACGTGTTCATGAGGATTAGACTAATCATCCCATATAGAAAACATCACAAGTAAAATTAATCATGTTTATAAAGATAAGCATGGGTTTATTATAGCCCACTTACAATTTACATTTCAGAGATCATTACAAATAAATTATTAAATGCTAAAACTGAATAAATTTAAATGAACAAACTTGGCGTTGCATTTGCAACCATGTGAAAACAGGGGGTGCTGCAGCCCCCTCAGCACCCCTACTTCCCGCGTCCCTGGCTCTCTTCTTCTTTTTTGTGCATGGATGAATAAATACAGACAAAATTACTTCAAAATGCGCATTTTGGCGAATATCCTAGTAAACACAGTCGGTTAGGCGTATGTCTTAACATAAACAGTTGAGAAAGAAAAGGCATGTGTATGAGTAGTTAAATCCGTGCATTCGTTCTTCAAGTGAAAGCAAACTAATAATAAATCTAATGCCGTCATAAATCTAAAGAAAAATACAAGTGCTCACTGCTCCTGATAACCTTTGTAACATCAAAATGATTAATCTATATTTAATTTATACATTGAAGACTATGCACTTATTTTACATTTGATTATTACATTTCTGTAGCGTACCTGAAAATAGATTTTAGACTGAGCTGAAAAACCTGAAAAGCACTGTTTATTGAACTTGTGTCTTTGTATTTATTTTCTGCTATTGCTTGTAATTTGGTTATCTGTTGAAAAGATTTTTAGCACTGAGCCCATAGTAGCAGCCAGAATTTTTTTTTTCAATTGTTTATTTTCTTTATTATAAAAAAAAAAGTGTAGGCCTATTTTTTTTGTTGTGAATGTCCCAATTGAGGTACAGGATGTGAAAATTTCAGATAAATGTTCATGTTATGTATTTTGGTTGCATTTGTGAGTTAATAAAAATGTAGATGTTGTTTAAAATAGGTATACAATATCGATATATCGATCGATATACTCCTCTATCGAATCAAATCATAATCGTATCATAGAATTTTGTGAGGTATCGGCAAATATCGTATCGCTGGGTAAAAAATCGTATCGTGACGAACCATCCGATTTACACCCCTAATTGGAAACGAATTTCAGTTGCACGGTTGATTACGATTATTTGCAGACATGAACTTAGAGCCCGTTGGCATAACTCTGTTTCTGGCTGCATTCAAGATCAACTGTGGGGTAAAAAACTTAGACCGGCCCCCTAAGTGGTTATTTAAAGGATTTAGATCCGCACTGGTTCTAATTTTGGCAGCATACAACTTAGTATTAGTGCACTATGTTCAGATTGACCTACAGGTTTTTTTTTTTTTACAGGTTTGCTGCTTCAGAGCTGCTGTCATTTTGTCCATTCGTTTGCTTTCTCCCAAATTAGACATAGCATCAAGTCCATTAACAAGATACACTTTATATTACCCACTTCCAAAAGACATTCTTATATATTCTTATGAGGTTTTTGGCTCTTTTGGAATCGTGATAAATATGATAATGGTCCAATCTTCAACTCCCCTTTCTTGTGTTTTGTGTACATCAGGATCTGTCCGGCTCTATAGATGACCTCCCCACAGGAACAGAGGCGGGTCTCAGTTCGGCCGTCAGCGCTTCGGGTTCTACCAGTAGCCAGGGCGAGCAGAGTAACCCCGCCCAGTCACCCTTCTCACCCCACGCCTCGCCCCGAGTCCCCAGCATGCGCAGCGGGCCCTCGCCCTCACCGGTTGGATCACCTGTGGGTTCCAGCCAATCACGTTCTGGGCCCATATCACCTGCCAGTGGGCCAGGTAAAAGATTCTGTGTGAGATATAATTTTTTGATTTATTTTTTCATAAATATTTCAGGGGGAAACAGAATATTTATCTGTTGTTTCAGGGTCTGTTTTTATTTTGCTTAATTTATTTTAATCATTTGAAATATCTATTTATGTAATAACGTTTAAATTGTGTAAGATTATTTTGTAGTAGAGACCTGAATTTTCAGTAATATTAATAATCAATTTTCATTAAAATAATGATCAATTGATTGATTAATCATTACCGTTAACATTGAAAAATACACGTAGAGAACTCCAAATTTCATGTCCACATAGTAGCAACAGCTGCAACAATCTGAATATAGGGCTTTAATATAGGTACACACAATAACAAAAATGAAAAATATAAATTTTGGAGCAACGTAGAATGTCAAATTGATTAATCTTGAATCGTTAAATTTAATCGATTAAATTATTAATGCCTATTCTGAATAAATTCATTCATTCATTCATTCAAATTTTTGTTTATTGTAGTTATAAGAATTCTTTTTATTTGTATGACCAAATAATTTTACATTTATTAATCAAAATATATTATTTAATTATTATTTGTTATTTCATTTCTGCATTTTCTGCCTAAGCCCACTGTGCATGTTTGTGTTTGCTGACATTTCTTCGAATAAATCTGCTGAAAATTAGCTGCTGAAATCACTTTAAATACAGACTGAATTTCTCTCCAATTAGGCACATATTCTTAATTCTCTGTTGTGAATATTTTGGGAAAAAATATTATTGTTATGCTAACTTCGACGTACCCATTAGCTACAGCCTTCACATGTGTGTCATTTAATCCTGGCACCGTGGAGCAGTCGGAGGGCGAGGTGTTTGAGCTCCAGACAGCAGGATTCAAGCTGACTTTAAAACAAGTCACTCCATCATTAAAATAGTTTTGAAAGTCTGTTAGCAGTTTGGAGTCACTTTGACACAATTACTGTCCTGCTGTGCGCTGCATTGTTAGCCAGGCTTCTTTGATAGCCGGGCTGCAGAGGGCGTTGTGCAGCTGAAACGGCTGTTTTTCCTTTCCGTTCTGAATGTCACTAACAAGGTCCACAGGAGAGCGTTTACCCCGCTGCACACAAAATCCCTACTGGGAGCACCGGTGGCCATTAGCCGCATACAGGGCTGGCCCTGACATGTGATCTGTGTGCCATTACTAGAGGATGAATAACAACGCGCTTACAAATATACACGTTCTGTACATACAAGCACACAAAGTTGCTCCTGGGAGAGAAACAATGAGCCTTAAACACCTCCCATGGGACGTGCGGTTAGAGATTCTGCCCTCTAGGCTAATTTATCTGATATTTATCATGAAAAGTAGCTTTCATATGAGACCATTAGCTGCGTTTGTGGTTTTGTGCATGTGCACTGCAAAAACATCTTTTTTCTTAATCAGTATTTTTGTCTTGCTTCCCAATCTAAACGTCCTTAAAACAAGATAAAGATGTTAAGATAATTTTTCAGAGAATATGTATTTTTGATTTTTTTTTTTAGACCTGCAGTAAATCTTACAAAATGACAATATAATTTAAATTTATATAATTAAATAACAAAAAAATGTATAAGTAGTATTTCATTAAATAAAAAACATTAAAAACAGAATCTGACAACAACTCTTAGTATCTTCATAGAATTGTACATGTCAATATTTAGATATTTTACCGGTAAACAAAAATACTGATTAAGGAAATAATGTTTGTACAGTGAAAGACTGTGGGTTTGTGCACACGCTCGTTTTTTTTTCCCCACACACAGGTACACAGATGGCCCCTCAGACCACAGGGAATGTTCCAGACGTGGGCTCCCATTCCACTCACAGTCAGTCGCCCATGTCTCAGGAGAGAGGTGAGTTGATTTCCCGCAGTAACATTACGGCTCACACTGCCTCTATGTACAGCCAGCAGGAATAGGAGAGTTTTAGTGAACATCTGACAGCTGTATTTTTCATCTGTCCCGTGTAATGTGCATCAGTTTGTGTTCGTTTTCCAGCAGAGTCAGTTCAGATGAAGGAACTCAATTATATGATGTGTATCAATGTATGTTCTTCCTCCATGGACAGTGTGATGCTGCAAAACCGTTTTCCATGAGTAAACAAAAACTATTAAAACATTTTGCAGTTGTCAGTTCTTCTCACCAATGCAAGTGTGATCACATTTAGGTTGACCTACTCCAGAAGGTCAACATGAAATTAAATCTGACCTTATTTACATTCTTATTGTGCACAATTGATCACTGTACCTACTACCTAATCTTCTATCAAAATGTAAATGTAGGTTGATCCGCCTCTGAAACACACTGAATGTGTGCATTAAATGTTAACCAGTACATTACAGCAATGATAACAAATAAAGGTTTTAGCCTTCAGCCTCCAGGTCCAGGTCCAAAACGTTGTTGGCAAAAAGTGCAGTCCTTCACAATCCATTGCAAACTTATATTCAGGTCTGGCTTCATGATGATGTTTAATGATCAAACACTTGAGTAAACAAATGAAAAAAGACTTTTGAATTAATGAAACTGTTGCCTATTCATCAAGTGCACTTTCATCCCATTCAGTTTCAGACCTTTAAAAAAATTACATATATATATATATACAGGGCCTAAAATTAACACTCGCCAAGCGCCAAATGTGAGTAAAAATCGGCTTTGGTGAGTATATGAAACTGTCAGTCGCCAGATGGCCGGTAACATTTTTATAAATTCTAACAGTGCAATGTTGTGAGAACATAAACGTGAACGACACTCCGTACAGTTGACGGGTCAGTGCTGCTTCATCGAAAAAGTTTTAGCCTTTGCAGTGTAAATATTCAAGAGCTAGAACACGAGAAAGGACACGCGTTACTCTCGCGCTGTATGAGAAGTTTAAACATCCGAAACCCCGGCCTGAAAGTCATTTTGAGCTCTGAGCTCTGAGTCTTGAGCTCTGCTTCCTTCCTGCGCTTAAACAGACAAATTAACACAAAATTGTCAAAAATGTCCATCTCGGTGAGTATCCTAGTAAAGTAGTCGGTTCTTATGTGAACATGAACAGCTGAGAAAGAAACCGGACACGAGCAGCGTGCAACGCAATGTGTCAAAAGACGACAGAACCCAATATAATCAGTGATATTGTCTCCACAGGATGCGACACGACAAATCCCCGAAAGTAAACGGATTCCCCGTTCTGTTTTCTGAAATATTCCAAGCACTTTGCAACGGGCGCTTTGTCGCATCCATTGTTGACAACTTCAAGCTGCTGCGGTGTCAAAGTGATAGACACAGAATTCCTGCTGTTGTCTGCGTTTTTAATGTTGATCAAAGAAAATAGGACAAAGAAAAAAACAATCACTCACTGCTCTTGAACTTTAAAAAAGATATATAGCCTATGTTATTTGATTAGCATAATTTATTAAATTTCTGCAGGCTACCTGAAAATCACTGTTAGACCTGCCTGAAATGCACGTTTCCATTTGTATCTTTGTTGTATAGTAGGCTATTTTGTGCTATTTACTAGTCTTTAAAAATGTAGCCTATTAAATTTATGTTGGTTAAGCTAGTAGTTTTAGCAGGCATCGAAACTGGAATCAAGGATTGTGATTTTTTGCTATTATCTAAAAAATTTTATTTTTTTCCCGTGGCTGGTAAAAAATAGTTCTGGCCGGTAAATTTCCTTAAGTCACCGGCCAATGGCAGGTCTGGCAAAAAGTTAGTTTTAGGCCCTGTATATATGTATATATATATACATACATACACACACACAAAAATTAAATAAAATACAATTGTAGACAGTGTACATTCAGTACAATTGTTTAGCAGCAGTGTTCTCCACAAAGGCTAGAAAAGGTTGCCAAGCAGTAAAGAATCTCTTATTTGACCCTTTCATAAAGCATCTGAGCTTTTCCGATTGTATGTTATACATAACATCCTTAATCCAGTGTCTATATGTTGGAGGCGAAGAGTCTTTGCATTTATACAAAATTAGCCTCCTGGGTCTGCTTAGATTATAGTCTCGAGTAACAACTCCAAATATTGTTGTATAGAGTGGCAGGAGCTTGTTTACATTTAGGAGAACACGTGTAGGGTCCACATCACTTTTAATCTTTGCCAGCCTGTCCGTCGACCAATGAAGACGAAGTACAATTTTAAACTTAACAATTGTGTGTCTAAGACTAATAGAAGATGATTGTGTTCTCCTAATTGTTTCCTGCCAAATATTATCTGATATTTGATCCTCCATTTCTTTATGATTTATGACTAAATTTAATAAATAAATATCAGCTGAGGAATTTCAGTGGTCAAACAAGTTGTGACGAAACATGTTATTTATTAAACAATCATTAAAAATGACTAATGCCTAATTTTTCTTTGAATTGACAGATGAGTTAACCAGTTGTTTTAACCATTACCTTCTATCTCTTTTTAGGATTTGCACCTAACATGCAGCGCAATGTACCTGGTCCCCAGTTTGTAGGCCAGCAGCCGGGACCTTCTATGTCTCCACACTCCTGTCCCACTGGCCCTATGCACCATAGTGTGGGCTCCTATCAGCTGAGCCCCTCTTATGGGCCCCAGAGTGGCCAGTATGGTCCTTCAGGTAACATGGAAGGATGTTTCTTCTAGTTTTCTTGTGTGAATTTTTTTATGCTCCAAATTGTTATAACAAAACACTGCAGAACTATAGACCCCTCACTCACTCTTGAGTTGTTCCAAACCATTTCGACTTCTATTAATGGCATTAATAACTTTGAAGGCCCATTCACACCGCGGATGATAACTATAACGATAGCAATAAAGTTTTTTAAATCATTCTAATTCTATGAGATGTTGACACAACTACAACAACACAGACGAACGATATTGTTGTAATCAGTTTCAGAACTATTTTTTTCCAGCTGAAGAATGATAAAAACAACCAATGAGAATCCACCCAGCTTCAAAAAGCTTGAGCGTTTAAAGCGACAGACAACTAAACTACATGCACACTTATAATAAACAGAAAGTTATTGTCTGTTGGTGTGGATGCTAATATTATTGTTCAATTCAATTCAAGTTTATTTGTATAGCACTTTTCACGATACAAATCGTTGCTAAGCAACTTTACAGCCAATTAAGTTTCTACAATATTTAGTGGTAGCTTATCAGTGGTGACTGTCAGTTAATGTACATATGGCAGAAATGTATGGAAAAATCAATTAAAGACGTAATCAAACAGACGATGAACACTATTAACAGCAATTATTATTATATGATGCAATCAAACTTATAGCAAAATGTGGTAGTTCTGTAAGTTGTTTTAGGGTCGGCATCATCTCTTCTCAGGTGTTCTGGATCCAGACTGAAGCTTGTGTAAATCCTAGTTACCACGGGATATCAGTCCCGTGGCAGAAACAGAGAGCTCCTATGTTTATGTTCAGTTATTTTACAAACCCAATTCCATAAAAGTTGGGACACTGTACAAATTGTTAGTAAAAAAGGAATGGAATAATTTACAAATCTCATAAACTTATATTTTATTCACAATAGAATATAGATAACATATCAAATGTTGAAAGTGAGACATTTTGAAATGTCATGCCAAATATTGGCTCATTTTGGATTTCATGAGCGCTACACATTCCAAAAAAGTTGGGACAGGTAGCAATAAGAGGCCGGAAAAGTTAAATGTACATATAAGGAACAGCTGGAGGACCAATTTGCAACTTATTAGGTCAATTGGCAACATGATTGGGTATAAAAAGAGCCTCTCAGAGTGGCAGTGTCTCTCAGAAGTCAAGATGGGCAGAGGATCACCAATTCCCCCAATGCTGCGGCGAAAAATAGTGGAGCAATATCAGAAAGGAGTTTCTCAGAGAAAAATTGCAAAGAGTTTGAAGTTATCATCATCTACAGTGCATAATATCATCCAAAGATTCAGAGAATCTGGAACAATCTCTGTGCGTAAGGGTCAAGGCCGGAAAACCATACTGGATGCCCGTGATCTTCGGGCCCTTAGACGGCACTGCATCACATACAGGAATGCTACTGTAATGGAAATCACAACATGGGCTCAGGAATACTTCCAGAAAACATTGTCGGTGAACACAATCCACCGTGCCATTCGCCGTTGCCGGCTAAAACTCTATAGGTCAAAAAAGAAGCCATATCTAAACATGATCCAGAAGCGCAGGCGTTTTCTCTGGGCCAAGGCTCATTTAAAATGGACTGTGGCAAAGTGGAAAACTGTTCTGTGGTCAGACGAATCAAAATTTGAAGTTCTTTTTGGAAAACTGGGACGCCGTGTCATCCGGACTAAAGAGGACAAGGACAACCCAAGTTGTTATCAGCGCTCCGTTCAGAAGCCTGCATCTCTGATGGTATGGGGTTGCATGAGTGCGTGTGGCATGGGCAGCTTACACATCTGGAAAGGCACCATCAATGCTGAAAGGTATATCCAAGTTCTAGAACAACATATGCTCCCATCCAGACGTCGTCTCTTTCAGGGAAGACCTTGCATTTTCCAACATGACAATGCCAGACCACATACTGCATCAATTACAACATCATGGCTGCGTAGAAGGATCCGGGTACTGAAATGGCCAGCCTGCAGTCCAGATCTTTCACCCATAGAAAACATTTGGTGCATCATAAAGAGGAAGATGCGGCAAAGAAGACCTAAGACAGTTGAGCAACTAGAAGCCTGTATTAGACAAGAATGGGACAACATTCCTATTCTTAAACTTGAGCAACTTGTCTCCTCAGTCCCCAGACGTTTGCAGACTGTTATCAAAAGAAGAGGGGATGCCACACAGTGGTAAACATGGCCTTGTCCCAACTTTTTTGAGATGTGTTGATGCCATGAAATTTAAAATCAACTTATTTTTCCCTTAAAATGATACATTTTCTCAGTTTAAACATTTGATATGTCATCTATGTTGTATTCTGAATATTGAAATTTGAAACTTCCACATCATTGCATTCTGTTTTTATTCACAATTTGTACAGTGTCCCAACTTTTTTGGAATCGGGTTTGTATCTTATAAATATAAAAAAAAAACATACAGGCATATGTTTTGCTTTCATAACTTGAATAGGCTCATTCATAACTGCATTCTGATAGGCTTCATCAAGCAGTGAATGATTTTTTGAAAAGTCTTTGTTGCCAAGTGAGTAAAACAACAATCGATATCGTAGACAATAAATACCACACACCCCTAAAATAAAGTAGACCTGAAGATGCTTTATTTATTGAGTCTTTATTTATCAATAATCTGTCCATCCATCTATCTTCTGAAGCCAATGGAAGAGGAACGAAGTGATTTTTTTAGGTTTTCAAGGAAAGACGTCTATAGATTCATATTGTAAAAATATTATCTTTATATTTTGTCATATTTTGTTTAATGTTCTGTTGTTTTCAGCATGTGTAGGGACAATCGAGTGGAGCTGTAGCATCATCCATGTGTAGATGTATATGTAGCAGAATTGTTTTTTTCTTACTTTTTCATTTCTGTGATCTCTATTTTTTTTAGCTTCCACAGAAAAAAAAGTGAAGGGTTCGGTGGAAATGGTCTCACTGCTGTCTCAAGAGGGTGTGGATGAAGAGGATGCGCAGCAGGGGACGAGTTCACTTTAATAAGACACGCCCACCACTGTCAATCTTTGTCACATCATCAACACTTGAGCTGAACAACATATCTGTCACGAATCCGGTCCCCGTAACTCCTCCCGCTCACCACCAGAGGTCCCCTTCACCACACAGACTGTATCACCCTTTCACCCCGGACTACATTTCCCATGATCCATTTCACACTACACTGATTTGAATTTTTTCTTAAAGTAATTTTCAGATGCAAGGGGGGAAAAAAACGGGATAAACACAAGCATGAAACTTGCAAATAAAATAATCTGATATATAGTCAAGTCACCTTTATTTATATAGCGCTTTTAACAATACAGATTGTGACAAAGCAACTGAACAGTATTAATTAGGAAAATAGTGTCAATAATGCAAAATGACAATAGTAAACACTCATTTTTCAGTTAAAGACAGTTCATCATTGAATTCAGTGATGTCAACATCCAGCTCAGTTTAAATAATATCTTTGCAATCATGTCAACGATATCGCTGGAAATGAAGTGTCCCCAACTAAGCAAGCCAGAGGCGACAGCGGCAAGGAACCAAAACTCCATCGGTGACAGAATGGAGAAAAAACCTTGGGAGAAACCAGGCTCAGTCGGGGGGCCAGTTCTCCTCTGACCAGACGAACCAGCAGTACGGAAAAATCAATATAAGACGTAATAAAACAGACGATGAATAATATTAACAGCAATTATTATATGATGCAATCAAACTTATAGCAAAATGTGGTAGTTCTGTATGTTGTTTCAGGGTTGGCATCATCTGAGGTCCTCTGAGGGGTTGCATCTTCTCTTCTCAGGTGTTCTGGATCCAGACTGAAGCTTGTGTGAATCCTAGTTACCACGGGATGTTAATCCCGTGGCAAAAGACAGAGAAACAAATACAAACATAATTAGCGTAGCTGCTGTTCCAACCAAGCAAAAATGATTTGTTTAACCCAAACTAATGAATAATAATGTGCATTTGATTAGATATAACTGCAGTAAAAGATTATGACTGCAGTAAAAGATTATGAGATGCATTATTTGAATGCTTGGCCAAAGAGATGTGTCTTTAATCTAGATTTAAACAGAGAGAGTGTGTCTGAACCCCGAACGGTATCAGGAAGGCTATTCCAGAGTTTGGGAGCCAAATGCGAAAAAGCTCTACCTCCTTTAGTGGACTTTGCTATCCTAGGTACTACCAAAAGTCCAGAGTTTTGTGACCTTAGGGAGCGTGATGGATTGTAGCGTGGTAGAAGACTAGTTAGGTATGCAGGAGCTAACCCATTAAGGGCCTTATAGGCACGTAATAATATTTTGTAACTGATACGGAACTTAACAGGTAGCCAGTGCAGAGTCTGTAAAATTGGGGTAATATGATCATATTTTCTTGACCTGGTAAGGACTCTAGCCGCTGCATTTTGGACTACCTGTAGCTTGTTTATTGAAGATGCAGGACAACCACCTAGAAGTGCATTACAATAGTCCAGTCTAGAGGTCATGAATGCATGAACTAGCTTTTCTGCATCAGAAACAGGTAACATGTTTCGTAACTTGGCAATGTTTCATAGATGGAAGAATGCTGTTTTTGTAACATGGGAAATATTAATTAAATTGCTATTTAATATAACACCCAGATTTTTGACTGTAGAGGAAGTAACAGTACATCCGTCTAGTTGCAAATTGTAATCCAAGAGATTCTGTGTACTGTTTTTTGGTCCAATAAGTAATATCTCTGTCTTATCCGAATTTAATAGGAGAAAATTATTGGTCATCTTTTACATTTTTAACACACTCTGTTAGCTTAGATAATTTAGAAGTTTCATCTGGTCTTGTTGAGATATATAGTTGAGTATCATCCGCACAACAGTGGAAACTAATCCCGTATTTTCTAATAATATTACCAAGGGGCAACATGTGAATTGAAAATAGCAGAGGACCTAGGACAGATCATTGTGGCACTCCATACTTTACTGGTGATAATTGAGATGACTCCCCATTTAAATGTACAAAGTTGTAGCGATCGGATCGAATAATACAACAAATTATTGTTGTAGTTTAATGATAGTTATATTGTTATATGTTTTTAGTTATTGTTCTTGGTGTGAATGGGCCTTTACTGCTGTGAAACACAAAAATAACTTTTAAGAATGCTGCACTTTCCGCTCTTTAGTGACAAGGGGCTGTCATGCTCAAAAAAGCACTATAAAAGTAGTGGTCCATACGTCTTGTGCAAGTCAAGTCACCTTTATTTCTATACCGCACAGATTGTGACAAACAAGCTTCACAGAGAAAAGAGCAGAATCAATTATGGAAGCTCAACTATGGAAACAACTCAGATTCTGCCTTAAAATAGCTGTAAAAGACTGTAGTGTTATTATTTAGCTAAAGTCAGTTCAGTGTTGGTTTAGATCAATAACAATGTTCAGTTCTCCTCTGGCCTAAGTGAACGAAATGCGGTGTGATATTGATCGAGGTACATCACAGCGGCATTTGGTGGGAAAGCGTTGTAGTCTGTTCAGCAGGTTGGAAAACATAAAGGTAGAGCTGCAGGTTAGCCAATAGGAAGATGACTGGACTATCAGTGGCCTTAAGCACTATGAATGTTCTTCTCGATAAAACTGCACATACTGTAGGTCCCAGCTGGTCCTGGCTTGACCCTATGGCTGGCTGTAGGGATCTGTGCTAAGGGCTCATCAAGTCGCAGAGGTCTCGCTGAGCATCTGTCCTGAGGGCCTGTCTCGTTGGAGTCTTCACTGTCCATGAAAGGCTGTGTTGTGGTTGTTCATCATCCATCATCTGGTCCGGATACGGGCCGGATCAGGCTGACTACAGTAACCTCGGGATAAGCGAGAAACAGACAAACTAACATAAGATGCCATTCTTCTTATGATATAACGCGTACATTTGGTGTTATGGGAGGTGTTCCTGGCTCTGGTTGTAGCCAAACAATCCCTTAAGAGATTTGAATTATAGAAATGTGATAGTGTGTACAGTAATGTGTATGCTAGGTTAAAGGATGGGTCTTTAATCTAGATTGGAACTGACAGTGTCTGCCTCCTGAACAATGCTAGGAACACTGTTACAGAGTTTGGGTGCTAAATAGGAAAATAATCTACCACCTGCTTGATTTTGATATATTAGGAATTTTAAGAATTTTGAGAACACAATGGACATTCAGGGCTTCATGTAGACTATATTCACTGTATTGCAAGTCTACTGAAGTCATGCGATAGCTTTTTGTGAGGAACAGACAAAAAAAATTGCCCTCTGCTATACCTTTCAAATCGAATTTTTGTCATCACTTTAACATTCATGCATGGTTTGTTGCGACCGATCAAACATGCAAGAACCATATCACGTCAGTTAAGCCTAGATATTTCTAATAGAGTAAATTTTTTTTTTTTGGCGAATTAATACTTAGTGTCTGTTATTGTTTCAGCTGTGTGCGTCTGTGAAAGAGACCCCATTAACAGGGCTCAGCAGCAATTCATCATGAATGTTATGGCGTGCTGGTGTAATAAATGAATAGCTGCAAAGCGTGCCTTTATAATTTCATGGCCTCCACTCTGCCTGATTGATAGTCCCTGTTGTCCTGTACTCTCATTCAAATGACTGACAGCTGGCTCAAGACAACAGGGGTGCAGCATGCTGCTGCTGTTGCAGGCCTGACACTGACTGAGCTACAGCGGCAGTCAACCACAGAATTGTTTACACAGATTGATAGGATCCATGAATAAATGCCACAGTCAATTCATCGTTTGGAACAACATAAAATGTAGCATTTTATTGTTTCCTGAAGTCTACTTACAATACAAACATTCATAATTATGTTTTCTTTTTTTGACAATTTTCCACTCTCTCTGACTCATACACTTATCTCATACATCTTGTTTTACATGGATTAATTTTGGTGCCCATATTAACAGGTAACAGGTTTCACACTGCATTCATCAGTAGAGTGGTGCTGCATGACAGAAGTAGCACTGCAAGTATAGTTTCAGCACTGGGACTAGTTTTGCTGCGCATTAAGCCCAAAGTTAGTCTCAGCCTCAGTCGTCACGCCCATGGACTGTTGGCTGAACATCTG
The DNA here is from genome assembly GCF_001515645.1 of Sinocyclocheilus grahami. Classification (NCBI taxonomy): domain Eukaryota; kingdom Metazoa; phylum Chordata; class Actinopteri; order Cypriniformes; family Cyprinidae; genus Sinocyclocheilus; species Sinocyclocheilus grahami. The sequence goes on from NW_015505709.1 coordinate 992,353, forward strand.
ATGCATATGGCACACAAAATTGGAAACAATTGAACAAATGAATTATACAGGATTTCCGGGAGACGTGTGTCGCGTTCTTTAACATTCTGCCTGAAAACAAAGATGCCGTGATGCCAAACCCCTTCATGGAAGTAGAAATCCGTCATGTTTACAACTGTGACGATGAGCACTTAACATTTTCAGATTTTCGGATCTGCTGGATTTTCAAAAGTATAACGGATAAGCTGGATTTTCAAAAGTATGTGAAATATGTAAAGTTTGCGCATAGACTATTTAAAATACGTCCAAGAGTTTTACACACCAGTCTGTTATTGTTGGGACATTTCCACGCCCCTAAACATGACGCGGCACAAAACGAAACCTGATTGGTTGGTTTATCTGTCAATCATATGGCCTCTTGGGCCGTCCTTGGCCATTCAAAGCGGCCGAGGTTCCCAGAGTCTACTGAAGTCATGCGATAGCTTTTTGTGAGGAACAGACAAAAAAAATTGCCCTCTGCTATACCTTTCAAATCGAATTTTTGTCATCACTTTAACATTCATGCATGGTTTGTTGCGACCGATCAAACATGCAAGAACCATATCACGTCAGTTAAGCCTAGATATTTCTAATAGAGTAAATTTTTTTTTTTTGGCGAATTAATACTTAGTGTCTGTTATTGTTTCAGCTGTGTGCGTCTGTGAAAGAGACCCCATTAACAGGGCTCAGCAGCAATTCATCATGAATGTTATGGCGTGCTGGTGTAATAAATGAATAGCTGCAAAGCGTGCCTTTATAATTTCATGGCCTCCACTCTGCCTGATTGATAGTCCCTGTTGTCCTGTACTCTCATTCAAATGACTGACAGCTGGCTCAAGACAACAGGGGTGCAGCATGCTGCTGCTGTTGCAGGCCTGACACTGACTGAGCTACAGCGGCAGTCAACCACAGAATTGTTTACACAGATTGATAGGATCCATGAATAAATGCCACAGTCAATTCATCGTTTGGAACAACATAAAATGTAGCATTTTATTGTTTCCTGAAGTCTACTTACAATACAAACATTCATAATTATGTTTTCTTTTTTTGACAATTTTCCACTCTCTCTGACTCATACACTTATCTCATACATCTTGTTTTACATGGATTAATTTTGGTGCCCATATTAACAGGTAACAGGTTTCACACTGCATTCATCAGTAGAGTGGTGCTGCATGACAGAAGTAGCACTGCAAGTATAGTTTCAGCACTGGGACTAGTTTTGCTGCGCATTAAGCCCAAAGTTAGTCTCAGCCTCAGTCGTCACGCCCATGGACTGTTGGCTGAACATCTGATGCATATGGCACACAAAATTGGAAACAATTGAACAAATGAATTATACAGGATTTCCGGGAGACGTGTGTCGCGTTCTTTAACATTCTGCCTGAAAACAAAGATGCCGTGATGCCAAACCCCTTCATGGAAGTAGAAATCCGTCATGTTTACAACTGTGACGATGAGCACTTAACATTTTCAGATTTTCGGATCTGCTGGATTTTCAAAAGTATAACGGATAAGCTGGATTTTCAAAAGTATGTGAAATATGTAAAGTTTGCGCATAGACTATTTAAAATACGTCCAAGAGTTTTACACACCAGTCTGTTATTGTTGGGACATTTCCACGCCCCTAAACATGACGCGGCACAAAACGAAACCTGATTGGTTGGTTTATCTGTCAATCATATGGCCTCTTGGGCCGTCCTTGGCCATTCAAAGCGGCCGAGGTTCCCAGACCTTCTGCCGTCAGTCTGAAGGTCTGGCTACGCGAGACTAGCCCAAAGTATACTTCGGCCATTCGTGTTCCACAATGGTCCGCTCACTTGTCCGCATGACGTAATTTTCATCATCAGGCGTGTCCGCAGGTGCGGTGCGAGGTGAATGTTGAGACAGAAAGAATCCACTAGGTGGTACTACTCATGTTGAACTCGTTTGTCTACGCTCATCCACAGTTGAGGATACTTTGACATGTAGACATGTAAAAATGTCTCACTAGCTGACCCAAAACAACTATTTTGATCAAAAAGAGAGTTGTCTCACCTGCCGACTGTTTTTGATGAAATCTCGCCCTCTTCTGTTGGAGGTCTGACACATATGGCAGAGAGTCTTAAAAGTCTTTAAGTTTTAAGGTGGACAATGGCTTGTTGCTTCTTCAGAAGCTCATTGGTCACTGCCGTGGCCAAATGATCGTCCCACCAAATGAACATTAATTTTGAATGAGACAGAAGTTGATTTCAAGTCAGTAAGGCCATTAACTCAGCAGGGAGTTGAGTCATTGCAGCTGTTAAGGCTCCCCTGCTGAGATCTGATTCTCCATCAACTATGTAAATGAGGCTTATGATTGAAAATCTGCTGAAAAATCAGCTGGCATAAACATTGACCGCCATGCAGTGCATTCAGAAAGTATTTTTTACATTTGTTTTCCCACATCAATCTCCAAACCCCAAATAATGACAATGAAATGCCTTTTTGTGATAACTTTGCAAAATTATTACAAAGAGAAAACTGAGAATATCACATTGCATACACCGTTCTTATTTGAAGTACTTTTTGAAGCGATTACAACCTCAAGTCTTTGTGGTTATGAGGCGACAAGCTTTGCACACCTGGATTTGGGGTTTTCTGTCATTCTTCACTGAAGATCCTCTCAAGCTCTCTCAGGTTGGATGGAGACCATCGATGAACAGCCTTTTTCAGGTTGCTTGAGAGATGTACGATTTGGTTGGTTGTTCCTAAGCCCTCTTGTCTCGTCTGTGTGGTTAGTGTCATTGTCCTGTTAGAGGGTGAACCTTCGAAATAAAAGCATTTTAGCATAAGACTGGGCTTATGAAGAATTTAAAGTGTATTTGATCTGCAGAGTTTCAAACGAGCAAGGAAAATCCCCTTTTCCGTGATATATTCCCTTTAAACAGAGAATTGTCTTTGACTCGAAGCTTAGTTGTTGATGTGAATTGAGTCGAAGGCAGGGAAAGTGGGAAACCTTTGAGTCCTGTTGTGTCAGAACAAGCTTTGGCATTTTGTGTAGCTGAATTATAGAAACATGGGGGTCATTGAAACAAGGTGAGATACACATCTTTTTAACTCACAGTAGGCATCAAATTGTGTTCCCATGTCCCAAACCCTCTGTCATCTATGCATCGCTCACAGCACTGTCAGAAGGGCAGCCGGCTGCATCCTTCACATTCATGGCACCTTTCCCTATTTTTCACCTGAGGGAATGTTGGGATTAACAGGGCTGGAGGAAAGTCACCACAGAGTGTCTGACAGCAGTACGGCATTTCTGTGTAATTGGCATTGCTCCAGGTCCACGTCTACATCCTTGCAGGCTGGAGTGCCTGTCCTCCCCACCGTGAAGGAGCTTGTTAAGGGTCTCGATTCAGTGTAACTACAGAATGGGGGCAAAAAGCCAGCATCCCCCAACCTGCTTCATGTGATTTTGGAATACATTTTTAGTCCTTTTTTTACACTGGGAAAGAGGAAAACATGCCAAGACTCTCTGATTTCCACGGGGAACTCTTGAAACCCAAATGAGCCAGAGATCTCAACGTTTCGACAGCTTGAAGAGTGGAAATCCCAGTTCTAATTGTGACTGAAATGCTGCTTGGCAAACTCTTCTTGCCAAGCGGCGATCTGGGCACGATTAAATTTATGCCCATTATGCACATCAGCACATTAGACGGAACTTCACGTGGTGAACATGATGTCTCGTCCCCTGAGAAACTTAATGTCCAGTGGGTGTCAGGCTGAATGTCCTCAGACGGTTGCTCTTGAAACATGTCTTGAGGAGACATACTTCATTAACAACGGCCTTTCTGATGGCCTGCTGGGGCTTTGGTCCCACACTAGTTTTGAAGAATGTCAATTTGGCTGAAATCTGTCCAGACTTCACTGTCTTCCAGTGCTCTCCCACAAAGTCTGATAATTTGACTGCCTGAGAAGGAACAGAGAACGAAAAGTATGCAGAATTTAAACTTGCCTTCATAAGTCAACATGAGATCGAAATGGACCCCATTTACTTTTTTCAAAAATGAACATTCTGTCATTATTTACGCACTCTCATGTTGTTTCAAATGTGTATTACGTTCTTCTGTTGAATGCAAAATGAGAGAATTGTATGAATATCCATTACATTGTGACTTACTTTATGAAGCTCCCAAGAGTGTCAACATAAAACTACATATGGCTGAATATTTTTCAAGTATTCCAATCAGGTTTTTTTTTCTTCAAATATTTAAGCAATTTTGACTGTAAAATTGTGACTACCATCCATGTTCTCCTTTTGCACCATATAGTACATCAAAATATGCAATACAATATAATACAATACAATACAATCCATTCATTAAGGGATTCAAACTCTAAATTGGCCAAAATCAAGATTTGACAATTGAGAAACATTGCAACATAGATGACATTATAAATGCTATTTCTGGGTTAAGATTGTTTGGAAACACACACAGGATGTTTTTTTCACCTCCTAGAGGAAGCAAATATGATGGAGAGGAGCAGAGTGCAGGGGTCTTGAGACATGTTTTGTTAGAAAGTTGAACTATTTTTAACTCTTAAAGGGGTCATGCATTTTTGAATTTTCTAATGTTTCCTGAATTGCACTTATAATGTTATTAGGGCTTTTACATGAGTCTTCTTTATCTCTAGGTAACTACCCACGCCCTTCTAACTATGGCGGAGCACCAGGTGCCAACTACAGTGGCCCCGGCCCAGGCAACAGTCTTGGCATGAATGCCAGCAGTCCAATGCACGGGCAGGGTCCAGGGCAACCCTGTGGCTCTATGACCACGGCTCGAGGACCAGGGCATGCAGCTGGCGGCCGGCCGTACCCAGCAGGCTCCAGCAGTGTGGCTCCAACGTCTCCCAACATGCCTCAGTCTGCTGGCCCTGGGATGGGTCCACCTCCTCCCAACGTCAGTCGCAAGCCCCAAGAGAGTGGCCCTACATCTGCCCAGCAGAACCCAGTCCCCTCTGGACAGCCCAGGTAAATCAGAGCCATAATTATGTGCCCTCCTGCTTGTTTGGTCTAGGATGCATAAATAGTTAAAGGGATAGTTCAACCAAAAATTTATTCGCTCTCATGTTGTTCTATACTAGTATGGTTTTCTTTCTCCTGTGAAACACAAATGAAGGTGTTTTGAAGAATGTTGGTAACCGAACAGATTTGGTTACCATTGACTACCATTGAAATCACGATCACTGAGACAGTTCTCAAAATATCTTCTTTTATGTTCCAGAGAAGAAACAGTCATACAGGTTTATTTTTTTGTGTAAAGTATCCTAAAACATGAAGATACATTTTTTTTTCTTTTTTGGCTTAAGAGTAAATTAATTCCATTTGGGGAAATCTGGTCGGTAATGAAAAAAAACTCAAACCAAATAAAGTGTTTTTTTTTTTTTTTTGGACAAATACAATCAATATAATTCAGGGTTCTCCATTTAGATTGTTAGAGCCAATACTGATTTCTTGTCACCTAATACCGATTCTGTTTCTGTTTTAAGTTTTTATCAGTAGCTTTATCATAACCAATTATGTAAGCTCTCTGCTCACGGTCACTGTTAATTGAATTAAAATAATGCCAGCTGTTGCCTAGATCTTGTTGTTTGACAAAAACACTGTAGTTTGGTTAACTTGGTAAACAGATAAACAAACAGAAATTATTCATTATGTATTCAAAAAACAAATGTTTTCATAAAAACAAGCAAGCAATTGATATTAAATACAACCATGACACATTAAATACAGGCGTAATCAAACTTAATATGACCGTTTTGTTTATTTATCCATTATTTCATGTTTAATTATTACTATTCATTGCAATTTGTCATTTAAGAATTAATTAAAATGTCTAAATACTGCATGATGGCATTCCCCACCTTTTCATTGGAGGTTGGTAATATTGATTTCTCTTTTATTTGTTTTCAATGAGGGGAACATGTTCTCATGTGAGGCAAGAGTGGAGAGAGAACAGCAAATGTGTATGGACTGATTTTGTTCCACTGTTAAAGGGATAGTTCACTAAAAAAATTGAATTTATGTAATTTTTTGGCCACACTGACGTTGTTCCAAACCCATATGAGTTTCTTTCTTCTGTTGAGCATAAAAGAAGATATTTTGAAGAATGTGGGAAACCAAACAGTTGATGGTTCCTAGTGATTTCCATAGGATGAAAAAATACAGGTTAATTGTGATCCATACTGGAAAGAATCTCATACAGATTTTGAACTTTTTTGGATGAACTGTCCATTTAATGACATTTGTGACCCTGGACCACAAAACCAGTCTTAAGTCGCTGGGGTATATTTGTAGCAATAGCCAAAAAAACATTGTATGGGTCAAAATTATCGATTTTTCTTTTATGCCAAAAATCATTAGGATATTAAGTAAAGATCATGTTCCATGAAGATATTTTGTAAATTTATCAAATATATCAAAACTTAATTTTTGATTAGTAATACGAGTTGCTAAGAACTTCATTTGGACAACTTTAAAGGCGATTTTCTCAGTATTTAGATTTTTTTTGCACCCTTAGATTCCAGATTTTCAAATAGTTGTATCTCGGCCAAATATTGTCCTATCCTAACAAAACCATACATCAATGGAAAGCTTATTTATTCAGCTGTCAGATGTACAAATACATCATGATGTACAAATCTAAATGTCAACAAATTGACCCTTATGACTGACTGGTTTTGTTGTCCAGGGTCACATTTATTCAGATTAACTCACATTATTATTAAGTTGTCATATTCACCATACCTTCCTGAAGCATCATGATTCAGAATGGTCCCCCTTTGTAACTTTTATGCATGTTCAATATGTCATTTTGCCTATGCCTCACTGGTTGGCTACTACTCAACAGTCTATTTGGCAATATGTCGCCAAATAATGCTGAAGGTGGCATTTGGGACAGGGCCAAACATGGAATTACTCAGTACACCTTTGAGTTGTCATTTCTGTTGAAAGTGAACAGGCACCAAGGAGACTGTTATGCTCTTCCCCCTGCTTCAGGCCTCCCTTTGGCAGGTCCCCTGTATACCTCGGCCTGGCTGGGCCCGGGGGACGGCCAGCCTCCTTCCCTATCCCTCACCCCCATCACCCTCACTACAGTTCTGGGCAAGGCCAGGGGCAGCCTCATGCTGAGCTGTATGGGTAGGTTCAAGCTCGGAACTCTGGCTGGATGGCTTTGCTCTGCTTGAATCTGCTCGCATCCGCTAGAAACAACACAAGCCAAGCGCTCTGCATTCGCCTCTCCTTTTTCCTCCACCATGGCTGTGTTGTACTCTTGAGCATTTAAGAAAGTTAATCCTAGTTTTTACACAGACAGGAGAAGCATCCTTTGGAGAGAACGTTCAGTAGGTTGGACATTTCCATGTCTTTAAAAGCATGCAGCAACCATACATCTTAACTGAACAGCTGGCCTCTGTTGATCTGAAATCTAAAATTGGCACATTTACAAGCACATCGTGTCACAGGTTTGACGTCATATCTGCCAAAACGGCACTGGTTCTCACATATGTTGAGAAATGGAGAATAGGAGCTGTTGCAGAAGGGAATATTTTCATTGAATAATGACTTAAATTTTGGTCTGTTTTCACATGAAGTTATCAAATGAAAAAGTCACAAGACGTAGATAGCAGAAAAGAGCTGTGAAGATGTTTCAAAAATGTGCTTGCATCTTCCATGAAAAATATATCAGCATATGAGTTTGGAGCAACATGGACTGATTTTTGTGTGTACTTGTCCTTTAAGATATAATCAAACTGAAACTCTTTTTATTGAAACAGCAGCTCTCGTGTTCGACAGTGTGTGTGTGTGTGTGTGTGTGTGTGTAAATGTTTGTCTCCAAACTAAGTTTGTTTAGCCCACTTATTTCCTGTTTTCTGGATTTAAAAGTGGACTTGGATCGTATTTTGTTCTTAGATTGAAATTGAGTAGTGTAAACACTTCAAGTGTGCTTTGGGTCACACCCATTTTAATGATCGCATAACGCCATATACTCTAATTAAAATGAATAATTGTGCAACCCAAGTTCAGTTTTAGTTAGAGTTCAGGTGTGATCCGCAGATATCCGTCGGAGAAAATGTTTTCATACGTGAAGACATGTGGATTGTTTCTTATTTAACACTTAACGTCTTATTTAAAGCGAAACATGGCGTATAGACAACACAGGAATCACTTCTTTTTCCTTTGTGTATTAATCGTGAATGTCTTAACCATCTCTGCTGTCGCTGCATATTTGTTGCTTGCCAGCTGGAAGAAAAGAAAGAAGAAAAGAAAATAAGTGTACTAACAACTTACCAATGTACTCTTCACATATTAAACAGGCTCTTCAGCTTTGTTTGTGTCTTGATGTTTGTGTGCTGTTGTCCACAGGCCAGGCGGGTATCAGGCTGGGCCCCACATGCTTGGGATGGGTCCTGGAGGCCCCTACAACCATCCACCAAGCAACAGCGCAGCCAGGATGACCCCTCAAGGACCGTCCTACAACACAATGCCCACAGGTGCGTGTTTAGCTTATTCATGCGACAAGAATGCACCGTTTTTCGTTAATGAAGAAATTGAAGAATGTTTAATCATTTTACACTACAGCTCAATAGATTGGTGTCAGTACGAATATTTTTAATTTTGTTGTCTCTTATGCTCACTAAGCATAAGAAATGTATTTGATTAAACATATAGCAAGAACATTAATATTGTCAAATATTATTACAATTTCAAATAACTATTTTCATATATTTTAAAACATAATATATTCCTGTAAAATGCTGATTTGGTGCTCAAAATAGTTTTTTTTATTGTTATCAATGTTGTGCTACCTACTATTTTTATGGAAAACAAATACATACATTTTTTCAGGATTCTTTGGCGGTTAGAAAATTCAAAAGAACAGCATTTATTTGAAATATAAATATTTTAAAGTGCCCCTATTATGGGTTATGAAAGGTTTATATTTTGGTTTTGAGAGTCCCCAACAACAGGTTGACATGCATGCAAGGTCAAAAAACACTTTCATTGTCTTATAATATGCATTTATTTTTACCTTACTTGCTCAACGACTCCTAAACGATTCGTTTAACGATTAATTTTCCCAAACCCCTCCTTTGCGTGACGTTAATCGGTGATGATTGGTCCGATTGGTCTAATTTCCATTTCATCAAGTCTGTAATGCCTGATAAAGCAGCGTTTGTGAGCACAGTGCTGCTTTGTTTATAGCCGTTACCGGGAAAACAGCTCTTTTACGCTCCAAAAGCGGCACCTAGTGGCAAAGAACTAATTAGCATTTTCATTCAGACCGCTAAAAGACCAACAAGTGGGCGGGCAATATGCTAATGTTTCATGTTGAGGTCAACATGAAAGGCTTGGGATTCGTTTTAAAAATGACTCGTTTCAATGATTCAGAGTCGACTCTTTCTTTTGAGAGACAATAACTTTATACACGGTGCACTTTCAGATTTAAAACTTGGCAGGATGTTTTCATTCACGTAGAGCTGTGTTACGCACTGCATGAAAGGTAATTTTCAAAAATCCATAATAGGGGCACTTTAAAGCATTATAAATGTCTCTGTCACTTTTGAGTAAAAGTATTAATTTCTTTAAAAAAAAGCTTACTGACTCTAAAAGTTTGCGCTGTAGTGTATATCAAAAATATTCTATAAATCTGTTTCACAAAGTATTTTATTTTTAGACATAATATTTGATGCTAGGAATTTGCATTGCACCAAGTTAAGACGTGCTGTTACAGTAGAGATGCACACATATACCTTTGTTTAGAGGGTGTTGATCAGATGTTGTGCAGATCTCTGGATGTTGCAGTTTCAGTGTCTGAATCTCCTGTAGGACCCGTGACAGGCTCAGGCAACAGCATGATGCCCACCAATCCCAAACTGAGAGCTGAGCACAAGGAGGAGGGCAGCACACCCACCACAGAGCCTCCTAAGCCAAAGGTATGAACGGATCCTTCTCCCTTTGACTCATTGAACATGTTCAGAAGATACTAACAGATCAATTGTAACACTACTCCTAAACCTTCTCTATTGCAGTCTACGCATGACCACTGACCTTTGCTTTAACAATAACTTTGTTAATATCTGCTCAGTAAAGGTGAAACTATCTGCTTTGGTCTTGACACTGTGCCCTAACTAGGAGTGGTGTGATAAAATGTAAATATAGGCTGGTTATAGTCTAATAACTATAATAATACCCATTACCAAAAATCCACCAAATTTAGATCCCCAATTCGCAAGCACAAACATGATGGAGCACTAGCAGAAAATAAAAATCATTGACTTTTTTTCTAAATTGAAATAGAATCAGATTGTGACCAAATTTCCGATTTCATGATAATTTTGCAAAGAATCTTAATCAAATTGTCGTCAGAGGAAATATTGACACCCTACCGCTCGTAGTTTTGTTATTATACTCCCTAAATTGAGTGCTGAAAGTGCTTGAATAGTGTTCCATTTCAACGTGTTATTCAGTAAACAAAGGAATATAATTCTCTCATGTGTCCCAATGAGAACTCTTGTAAGCTCTGGGAGACCTTATTTCACAATTTTCTTCTGTAGAACTCGTTCTTTCCAAGTCATTGCCCTTACTTTCATCAGAACTTCATTGTGTCATTAAGTTCAGCTTTCGTTTGATTGGTTGAAATATGGCGCACCAGCAGAGCGTTCTCTCTGAACTCATCTTTCCATTCTCGCTTCTGGATGTCATTTTTTTCTGGGGTTTTGTTTTATCTGTAATTCATCGTGATGTTCTGTTTTGTCCCCTTACTGATTAGAGGGAAGCAGTTCTGTCACCTTAAATAATTCTCAAAGAATTCCCTCTGTTTTCATCCTGATTCACAATAATCTCTATACTTTTTTTTTTATCTCATGGCATCATTCGGGAGCAGAGCATGGCTTTTAATGAAACGTGTAGAAAACATCACAGCAAACAGAAGTGCCTTCAAACGTTTTGCACAACAGCTGAGCTCTACTGATAATAGCAAATAAGAGTGCAAATTATTACATTATTTGTTTGGAGATGCAACAGCAAAGTAGACAATATTGTGAAAATGTATGCTACTCCGTGTTATTTATTTGAGCTGTTGTATAAAAGCAATCATGCTGTTGGTAAATTTCCTGCTATAAATTTGTATTAATTTTTTTTATGTAACAACCGGTAATTACATCAAATGCAGCTTGTGATGGCATAAAGCTGAATAAAATTACTTTTAGTAAAAAACTTGAGCTTGGTTCTGTAAGAGTATTATGCATCATTTCGGTGGACAAGGAGTAAAGGTGATCTGAAAGCTGTTCCTCCATTAAACGTGTGTGTGTGGGTTTCCCTATGTTTTCTCCATCACAGGACAACTACATAAAGAACGGCGAAACCTCTCATATCTGCCTCAACCATCAATCACAGACATCAAAGAATCAGAGGGGGGGTTCACAGAGAATGCATTCCACCTGCTGATGGTGTTTTTATTTTTTTGCATGTGCTCTCTGCATTGTTTTAGCACCCTGCATCTCACACAAGGTTGGTGGAAGAACAATAAAAAAAAAATATCAGGGGGTTTCAAACGTTTTCAGGGTGTGAGTGTTAAAATTTATATATAATAGTAAGTACATGTTAATTAATACTACTCAGTGTGTTATTAAATTGTGACAAGGACAAATTAAAATAAAGTGTGACCACATATTTATATCATTGATGCACAATGTATAAGTACCATATTGGCTGATTTTGACTATTTCATTATAAATTCTCATGCTGTTAAATTTAATCTTTACACACATTAAAACACTAAGATTTTACTAACACTGTTAAATGTAAACTCGTATGTAAAAATCGTAAAATCTTATGAATATCAGTTTGAGAAATATCAGCTTGTACACAAAATAATTATCTACTTATCCCAATCAGAAATAATTGTAATATTTGTGACCCTGGACCTTAAGTCTTAAGTGTCAATTTCTCAAAATTGAGATTTATACACCATGTGAAAGCTGAATAAATAAGCTTTCCACTGATGTATGATTTGTTAGGATACGACAATATTTGACCGAGAAACAACTATTTGAAAATCTGGAATCTGAGGGTGCAAAAACATAAAATTATTGAAAAAAAATCGCCTTTAAAGTTGTCCAAATGAAGTCCTTAGCAATGCATATTACTAATCAAAAATGAAATGTTGATATATTTACGGTAGGAAATTTACAAAATATCTTCATGGAACATGATCTTAACTTAATGTCCTAATGATTTTTGGCATAAAAGAAAAATAATTGGTTTTATTACTTTGCATCAACTGAGCCATAGAAATTTCAGACGTTATTAGGATGCTGTCCTTTTATGCCATTGCATTTCTATGGAAATTAATAACTAGTTATTGGATTATGGAAATGCAATCTGGGGATTGTATGATTTTGGTTTCTTTTCCTTGAGCTTGGAAGAAGTGATTAGGACATTGTCATCTGCTTGTAGATTTATAAAATACCATTTAAGCAGAATCAGAATATTATTTCTAAAAAAAGGGTATTTTAAAATATCACACAAGCTATATGTTTTAATGAGGCTTTTACATTATTTAAATTGAGGTAATATTTCACTATGACTGGAATCAGTTTTAAATCAGGAATTTATTATTCAATAATTTAAAGGGGTCATATGATGTTGCTAAAAAGAACATTATTTTTGTGTATTTGGTGAAACGTGTTGATTTTTACAAAACTCATCGGTCTGAAAAGCGAGGTGTGCTCTGATTGGCCAGCTATCCAGTGTGTTGTGATTGGCCGAATACCTCAAGCGTGTGACGGAAATGTTACGCCCCTTAAAGGGATGGTTCATTGCGATTTCACTTTTTTAGCGTGATGAACTGTTACAATTATACACTTATTTTCACATAGCTATGAGAAGCGTTAAACATGGACGAGCATGCAGTTGCCGTACTGTATTAAAGCTTTAATCAGGGTAAAACCGTATATTAAAAGCTAACATAAGTAGTAGCATTTACAAATAACAGCATATCTAAAAGTATGAGACAACAACAAACAAAAAACATAGGCCTACCATTAAAAGCCGTGCTTGCACAGGTTCTGCACGATCCTCTTCAATAATGTCCTCTGCTTCTCAATTGGGCTCAAACTGATAAGCGATATTAACGATGCACACACTAGAGGCGGTTTAACCAATCACAACACACTGGGCTAGCTAACCAATCAGAGCCCATCGCCTATTTCTGAGGGAGGGGCTTCATAAAAGAAGGAAATGATCAGCCCGTGGACAGAGAGGTGTGGAATAAAGGTAAATTATGTGAAAAATAATGCTTTTTTTTTAAACGAAGCGTTAACACATGTTAGACTGCACCCCATAAACACAATCAAGCCTAGAAAAAACCCAGTGAACCACCCCTTTAACATACTGTGAAGCCGTGGCCTGGTGCGACGAGACAAAACAAATAAAACCCATTATAAACGAGGCATTTGTTGCATCCAGTGGGGACATAATTATGGATTATAATGACTTATATTGTCTTTTTATGCGTTGCATTGCATCGCGCCGCGTAAACATAAACCCATGTCTGCATTTGTGATCGGAGAAACGACAAACAACAAGCACTACTCTACACTGCTCAAAACTCACGTTTGAATCATCAGTGGCAAATCCTTTAAATATGAAAACGTACTTACAGTCTATGAGTCAGAACTGCCGGCATTGTAGTCTACTCTCCCAGGATCAGGAAAGTCCTCCATAAAATGTGCTGCACACATCTGAATATTTGAGTTGAACTGTTCTGGAACAGTGTTGTAAATACAACTTAACCACTGATTTCTAGTCGTGTCCTCTTTTGGATGGCCAAACAAAGTATTTTCGCTTTCGCAACGAAACACAGCATCTTCACAACATGGCAGCGGCGGTGGCAGCAACAATAAAGTTACGCCTTCTTTCTTTGCGTGAACATTTGGGCGGTGTTATGCAAATCTTCCTTAACTTTGCTTGTCTTAACTTTGATTAAGAATATCTCTTTGGGTTAGAGACTTTAGTCTTTGCAACTTTAGGGATCTTATCAATTCACAAACTGCTTGTAAGACTCCAAAGAGAAAGGAAAACTTGAAATCACATCATATGACCCCTTTAAATAAAATAAAATCTTTATATGAATTTATTGCATTTTCCAAGCCTTACTTTTCACCCTAAAGGTTAATCCTCATTTTTATGCATGTAATAATTCCTTCATATAATGTACTCCATTTCTGCTCTGTGCAACAGCAAACTCAGGCTCTCTTCAAGGGCCGCAGACTCCTCAATCTACAGGCAGCAGCACTATGACAGAGATGCCAGGAGACCTAAAGCCACCAACACCAGCTACCACACCCCACGGACAAGTGACCCCTCAGCCAACTGGCAGGTGGGCTACATTGGTGCATTATATTTTAATGTCCGTTACTCATGTATGTGTGTCTATGTATTGATTTGTTGTCCTTGTTTTATACCACGTCTTTAGAAACAGTGGTGTTAGTGTACAAGATCCATTCTCTGAAAGCAGCGACCCAGCCTTTCAAAAGCGAGGCCCCATGCATGGAGGAGGCAGTGTAGATGCCACCTCTAGAATGGCGTTTGACACCAGTAAGGATCCCTATGGAGCTGCCAGGAAAGGTGTGTTGCTATTACAATTACCGCATATGGGGCTGGTTTCACATTCCTTCTGTCTGCTCACTGCTGCCTCCATGTGTCTTCCTTTTTTAAGAGATGCATATTCATTATTTTCTTGGACACTGCTGCCATCTAGTGTCTGCAGGTTAAAGCCAGCATGAAATCAAAATGGGCCTAGTTTACTTTTTAATCTTTACTACTATAAAAGTATTAGTGAATTCATTTCATGCCTCGAGCCCTTTTTCTTTTACCATTTGTAATGGAGCCATGAAAATATTGAGTAATTCAGCTCCACAGCCATATCACCCTGCAGCCCAAGACTGGTTGCCCACTGAAGCTAAGCTGGGTTGAACCTGGTAAGTACCTGGATGGGAGACCTCCTGGGAAAACTAGGTTGCTGTTGGAAGAGGTGTTAGTGAGGCCAGCAGGGGGTGCTCACCCTGTAGTCTGCGTGGGTCCTAACGCCCCAGTATAGTAATGGGGACACTATACTGTCAAAAAGCACCGTCTTTCGGATGAGATGTTAAACCGAGGTTCTGACTCTCTGTGGTCATTAAAAATCCCATGGCACTTCTCGTAAAGAGTAGGGGTGTAACCCCGGTGTCTTGGCCAAATTGCCCCCCTGGCCTTTGTCAATCATGGCCTCCTAATAATCCCCATCCACTTGATTGGCTCTATGACTCTCTCGCCTCTCCACCTGTAGCTGGTGTGTGGTGAGCGCACTGGCGCCGCTGTCCTGTGGCTGTCGTCGCATCATCCAAGTGGATGCTGCACACTGGTGGTGGTTGAGGAGAGACCCCCCCCCCCCACGATTGTAAAGCGCTTTGGGTGTACAACAATACACAATAAAGCGCTATATAAATGCATCATTCATTCATTCATTCAGCTTCATTTTTCCATCTGTGTTAGAAATTGTTTTTATTTCAGTTTACAAAAAAGTTTTGTTTTTTTATAACAATATTAACACATCTACAAACTGGGATAAAATTCTAGCTCCATTCTGATATGGAACAAGCTCTTTTCACAATCTACAAAATACCCAGTGGATAAAAGTTATGTCCTACATTTTTATCTCATTGAATGTTCTGTTTCAAAGAATATTCTGACATTGGAAGTATGTTGTGGGTTGTGAATACTCTTTCATGTTTTTTTAGTTTTGCACATTTTTTATTTTTCTTGCAGTTTAAAGTGTTAATTTGTTTTCAGGTGGCTCTGAGCCCTTTATGCCAGGGCAGATGCCAGGCAGCAGCATGCAGGATATGTATCCACGTGGACCGCCCTCAGGCATGGGTATGGGCCCACGACCCCAGTACTCCTACAACCCTGGTTTTGAGAGGAGGTAAGCCAGAACATCTTAAAGTCAGTTTATTAACTGGATAAAATCAGTGCAGAAATTAAAATCAGCATGTCAACCATTATTTAATGTTTATGTTCACAGGCCAGAGCATGTCATGGGTCCAGAGGGGGGAATTGGCCCCCCTGGAAATCAGAACAACATGGTGCTTTCCAACAGTGATCCCAGCATGTTCTCAGGCAGTAGATACGTCTCTCATCAGAGGTAAGAAATGACTGCTGTTGACTAGTGTATGAGAATGTATTTGGTGTGTAGAGCTATAGTGTAGTATTTTCTGTTTTACTGTAGACATGGACATGAAGGCTATGGGCAGCAGTACCCTCACAGTATGCCATATGGCGCACATGGGATGTATGCCCAACAGCAGGTCAGACATCAAATGTGATCAAATTTCATCCCTCTTTGTGTTTGTGATGACATTCCATTTCATTGTGGTAAATATTTGTGATTACTGCACTATTTTAACTTTATTTACTTGCAGGGTTATAAGCGGCCTGGGGAAGGGATGTATGGCCCTCCTGCTAAGCGCCATGAGAGTGAAACCTATAGTATGCAGTACGGTGGCCAGCAGCCTGACATGTATAGCCAATATGGTTACCCAGAGCGTAGGCCCATGCAAAGCCCGTTCCCCTATCCATATGGACGCGATCGCATGCAGCCAGGTGGGCAGGGACCTTCTCAGCACAGCATGATGAGTGGTGGACCACCCCCATCCTCCAACTCCAGTGGTGGGCCTCAGGGGAACATGTGGCACACCAGGCATGACATGAGTTACCCTTACCCCGGCCGGCAGGGTCATGGGCCCCCCTACACCTCCATGAGCCGTGGAGATGATCCAGAAGTCAGGGCCAGTCTGGACAATCAGTGGCCTGGTCAGCGTCAATCCCCCTACCCACCACACTCTTCGTCCTCCGCCAGCTCCATGCCCCCCATGGCTAGCCGGCAACCACCTTCTTCCTACCAGTCTCCTCCAGCAATGCCAAACCATATCTCTCGAGTCCCGAGCCCTGCACCATTCCCTCGGTCTGTGGGTGGCTCTATGTCACCCAATAAGGCTCATATGATGGCCTCTATGAAGCAGATGCAAAAGCCGGGTGGCCCAGGGTCCATGCCAAGCTCTCAAACTGGTGGTCATCCTGGGCAAGGCTTCCCAGCAATCCATCGGGAGGTCACTTACCCATTAGACTCTGTGGAGGGAACGCAGCCTCAGCTTAAACCCCGACGAAGGTTAACATCCAAAGAAATTGGTAAGAAGTTCTCTTCCAGTAATAAACAACTTCTAAATGGTATGGTTATGACAAGGTTCTAACTCTGCTCATGTATCTTAAGGCACACCAGAGGCTTGGCGTGTAATGATGTCCCTGAAGTCTGGTTTGCTTGCTGAGAGCACATGGGCCCTAGACACAATAAACATCTTGCTATATGATGACAACACAGTGCCTTCCTTTGGCTTATCTCAGGTGAGTGTGTACCAAGCACTAATGTGTTGTAAGACTTGGGTTCAGAGGGCAGGAAATGATTGCAAATGTCTTACATGCTTTTGAAATTTTGTGGTCGTATTTTAATAGCAGTTTCTGAGAAATGATTGGTGTATATACTTTGATAATGAATGGTTATATATATTGATAATATTGGGTTTTGTGTCTTTTCCTTGTCTAGTTGCCTGGTTTCTTGGAGCTCATTGTTGAATATTTCAGAAGGTGCTTAATAGAGATCTTTGGGATCCTCGAGGAATATGAAGTCGGAACAGAGGGTCAGAAAACTCTTCTTGGTCCATGTTCGGAACCCACAGAAAAAAAGCAACCTTCCAATCAAGACCTAAAAAGCCAATCCAATACAGAACAGGTGGAGAGATTAGATGTGGAGCCTGAGAAACCTCAACCCAGCAGCTCAGCAGCAGCACTTAATATGGAGAAAAGGGAAGACTCTGCAGAAAGTAAGGCCGACGAAAAGAACACTGGTAAAGAACCATGTCCTCCAGTGGAGCCCAGACCCAAGCAAGCCAGTAAGTATGACAAACTCCCAGTGAAAGTTGAGGAGAGAGAGGCTGTGGCTGATTGTGTGGAGGATCGATCAGAGCTGCTAGGCCTGGCCGGGGAGTTCACCAGTGGGCTTCTGCATTGGAAGGCAGGTGGAGGGGACTCTACTGCCCACATCCAGACCCATTTCGAGAGACGTAGGGAAGAAGAACAGAAGCCTTCAGAGAATCAGGAAGGTGTACAGGCTCCTGGAAAAGAAACGGTTGAAGAGGAGCACGGGAGGGAAGAGGAACTGAAGAGAGAACTTCCAGGGCCCTCAGAGGAAACCTTGACAGCCACTGTGGATGACATGCTAAGTTCTCGTCCAGGGTCCCTATCAGAGGGCGAAACTCAGACATTCCCCTTCCGCAGCAGAGAGAAACAGAGTGGCATTACTTTGCTGGAAGATGAGCCCCGATGCTGGGATGAAGCACCTCTTTCAGTAGCCGAGGGCTGGCAAGATGAGTTGGCCAAGCGCTGCATCTGTGTGTCCAATATCATTCGTGGACTCTCCTTTGTCCCGGGCAATGACAGCGAATTGGCTCGGCACCCAGGTTTAGTGCTCATTCTTGGAAAACTTGTGCTTTTGCACCATGAGCACCCTAAAAGAAAAAGGATGCCACCTACCTACCAGCGAGAGGAAGAGCGAGGTCTGGCTTGCAGCAAGGATGAATGGTGGTGGGACTGCCTTGGTGCCTTGCGTGAGAACACCTTGGTCACCCTTGCCAACATTTCAGGACAGCTAGACCTGTCTATCTATCCAGAAAGTATCTGCCTTCCAATTCTGGATGGGCTTCTCCACTGGATGGTGTGCCCTTCGGCGGAGGCCCAGGACCCTTTTTGCACGGCAAATGGCTTCTCCTCGCTCACACCGCAGAGGCTGGTGCTGGAGTGTCTGTGCAAACTGAGCATCCAAGACTCTAATGTTGACCTTCTGCTGGCCACACCCCCTTTTAGCAGACAGGAGCGCCTCTTTGCCACATTAGTGAGGCATGTTGGTGAGCGAAAGAGTCAGGTGTGCCGTGAGATGGCAGTAGCCATTCTCTCCAATCTTGCACAGGGTGACCCAACAGCTGCCCGAGCCATTGCCCTGCAGAAGGGCAGTGTGGGAGCCTTGATAAATTTCCTAGAGGACAGTGTTGCCATGGCACAGTATCAGCAGAGCCCTCACAGTCTCTTGCACATGGGACATGCCACCCATCCCGAGCCGCCCAGCATCAACATGATGTGCCGGGCCGCCAAAGCCCTGCTGGCCATGGCCCAAGTGGAGGAGAACAGGCCTGAGTTTGTGCTCTACGAGAGCAGGCTTCTTGATATCTCGCTGTCCTCCGTGCTGAACTCTGGTGTGGCGGTCATCCTGTGTGAGGTACTGTTTAAGCTCGGCCGCTCGTGACAGGCACAAAGGAGCAGGAGCCTAGAGTGCCATCATGGGAACGTACAGTACGGCTGAGCTGAGCCACAGAGATCACACAGAACTGTCGGTGTTATATTTTTATTTAAGGGAAAGAACACAAACAAAAATCGTTTTTACATACAAATGAATATATAGAGAATATATATAGCTCCTCTGCCCCATTTCCCAGTTTTCATTTTGGATTTTTAAATGATTTTAATACAGATATTTAATACTTGGTCTTTGTTTTGTTTTCTATTCTTTTTTTATTTGTTTCGTTTTGTTTCATGTGTATTTTCTTTTATTTGTTTTAACCAAAGTTGGCATCTGATACCGTTAGTTTTTAGAGTATTTTGCTCAGAATGTTTTTAATGCAGTGTTTCGTTTGTTTTCTTGTGGGACTTTGTTTATTCGGGGAATGCAGATTTATTTAAATTGTGAGACATGTTGTAGATAGAATTTCTCTTGCAATGTGTTGCGATCAAAGAACAAAAAACAAAACAAAAAATGATTTTAAGACATACATGTATACAGCTCTGAAAAAAGCATTGTGCAATAGATTTAGCTGGCTCAGAGGGGAGATAATGAAATGTGAATGACCACCAGTATTGCACTGTTTCACCACACCAGTATCTGAGGGTCAAGCGAGTATTGGTTCTAAACTGACTTGCTTCCATATTAGTGCAGCCACAGAGGGTCCTCTCAAAACTCAAAGTGCTTCGGTTACCCCTCTTCTCTATTCTATACCCACCGGTCGATATGTATATAAGAACTGTACATTAAATGGGCCTCTTTTCACATTTTTTTTTTCTCCAAGAGATGTGGTATTATACAAAGTGAGTAGTTTATGCTACATGCTATTGACATTTTGAAAATTAATATTAAGTCTTGAAACATGTAAGGGGCCGTTCACTCAGGGTGGGTTCTTGCATTTGATCTGCGCTATTTTTATTTAATTGTTGGTCATATGTGCACATGCCCAACAGACATCTTTGGTGGTTGTGATGATGCACTGGTGTCTTTCAAGACGCTGTTGAAGTTGAAATGCATATTTTGAAACGCTGCAAAGCTGGCTTTACAACAATGGACCATTCAGCTGAATTTGGGTGCTGAAAAAGCATCTCCAGTGGATCGAACATGCATATTAGCAACTGTATATGGGAATGCATAAACACGCCTGTTCAGTTCCGAAGGATGCAAGAATTTGTCCTGTGTGAACGAACGCCCCCAAAGACTTTCCTGTGTGTCCTATAATAGAGTTCTGTGTGCCAGAGATAGCTGTGGCTCCCTCTAATGGCCTTAGAGTTTGGAAATTACAAGCTAACTGAAAGACGTCTGATGGAATAAATGTAATTCAATGTGAACGTTACCCCAAAACGACTTAATGATTTTAACAAAAAATATGTACAACTCTTTATGTAAGCTCTTTTTGCTCCATATGATTTGATGACCATTGTTTATTCAGTATAAAGTCTTCATACATGTTCCACATGTTAAAAGTAAATGTACATGAAATTTGGTCGAGCACTGTGAACGTCGTTTTTCAGTGGTGTTATTTTTTTTCGTGTCGGTGCCCAAAAAAAATTCTTTATTTATCCTCAATATTGTAATATTTAAAAAGCAAAAGACGGCGTTTCCTGGCAGTTAAGGTTAATGGGTTCTTGTTAACGTTCTGGTTAACGTTTTTTTCCTGTCTATCCAGTGCTCTGTGCTGCTTCTGTCACATCCACAGTTTAACCAGATTACACGACCCTAAATGCATAGAAAACGCTCACACTGACGCACACTGATGCAAGACTGTCGTTCTGTAGCTGTTCTTCAGTCACTGCAGGGCACATGTTTTCATCCTCTGTCCCTTGAAGCTTTTATTAGACCTTGTCATCACATGATGCCACTTTAACACAGTGGCTGCTTTAGTTTGATATTTAATGTATAAACACCACCAGCCAAAGGGCAGTAATATTTGCTAGGCCCACACAAATGTGCCAAAAGTATGGTTGCCAAAAAAAGAAAGAAAGCTAATTAAATAACTGAGATAGTACAGTACGTACAAACATAAAACTTCCACACTTGTGACTGCAAGTGCAGAGTCAAATGTCTCATGGCTCAGGCTGTGAAAAATCCAGTGTGGCACAAGAAATTGAGACAAACAACCATGTTGAATTGTCCAGGCCTTCATCGAGGCATTTTCCAGTGCTGTGACCTCAAACTTGATACTGGATCTAAAATTGGCTGTTTGAACCGACTGGTTGCCTCACACTTAACCAGACTGACCATCTGATAAATAATCTTTCCAGGCAGTCAGTTAAGGTTGTGCATTCTTGATAATGGACTGTAATTGTTTCTCATTTTGACTTGAAGATGGAATTCCAGTCAAATGGAGCAGAATTCTCTTGAGCCTCTTCCTTTTTGGGAATGGCGGGGAAAATGGACTGCATTTTCTGACGAAATTCCTTCCGCTGCAATACAGAAATGATTTGTATCAAACAGTAGTTGCAGATTATAGTGAGAAGTAAGTAAGTGAAAGTGGGCACATGGCATTTAAAGGGGTCATATGATACGATTTCAATTTTTCCTTTCTCTTTGGAGTGTTACAAGCTCTTGGTGCATAAAGGAGATCTGTAAAGTTGCAAAGACTAAAGTCTCAAATCCAAAGAGATATTCTTTATAAAAGTTAAGAGTCAACCACACCTACCTAAAACGGCTCGTTCTAACACGCCCCCACATACCTATGTCACTATGTGGGAAGATTTGCATAACACCTCCCAAATGTTCACGCAAAGAAAGAAGGCGTAACTTTGATTCTCGCTGTAGTATTGTTGCCGCCGCTGCCATGTTGTGGAGTCACTGTGTGTTTCGTTGTGAAAGTGAAACTACTTTGTTTGGTCTTCCAAAAGAGGACATGACTAGAAATCAGTGGTTAAGTTGTATTTACAACACTGTTCCAGAACAGTTCAACCCAAATATTCAGATGTGTGCAGCACATTTTATTGAGGTCTGTTTCCTGAACCAGTAGCCTAATGCGTCTGTGGCACAAAGACTGTTTCTATGAAGTTGGGCAGTTCCAACTTTGCAAGGACAGTCTGGCGCATCTGACTCACAGACTGTAAGTACGTTTTTTATATTTAAATGATTCAAACGCGAGTTTTGAGCAGTGTAGAGTAGGGCTTGTTGTTTGTCATTTCTCCGATCACAAATGCAGACATGGTTTTATGTTTACGCGGCGCGATGCAACGCAACTCATAAAAAGACAGTATAAGTCATTATAATCAGTAATTATGTCCCCACTGGATGCAACGAATGCCTCGTTTGTAATGGGTTTTATTGGTTTTGTCTCGTCTAGTGATGACCGGTCAAACCAGTTCACCAAATCGAACTGAATCGTTTGAAACGCGTCTCCAGTACGCACTAATCCACAAATTACTTAAGTTATTCGGTTTATAAACGTGCCTGACACTCCCTCTGACTCGAAATAAACCAATATCCCGAGTTATTCCTAACAGTACATGACTGAACTGCTAAAAGAGAACCGATGGGATGAGCACGAGCAGAGTAGCTCGACTGAGTCTCGTCCTGCTGGGAGACAGTATCACAGTATGGTGAGGGGCGTAACATTTACATCACACGCTTGAGGTATTCGGCCAATCACAACACACTGGATAGCTGGCCAATCAGAGCACACCTTGCTTTTTTAGAATGATGAGCGTTTCAGAAAGGCGGAGCATAGAGGAGAAACAATCATGTACATTATATGGAAAATAATGTGTTTTTTTAACCTTAAACTGCATAAACACATTGCATTACTCCAAATACACAAAATAATGTTCTTTTTAGCAACCTCATATGACCCCTTTAAAACCATCACTTTAAGCAGGTACGCACGCTGTGGATGCCTAGAGCCTTCCAAACGGTGAAGCTCAGGAGACCAACCCCACACCAGGCATAAAGGGAGCCCCATCCCAACGCCCGCAACGCTAACGACGCACCGCTTTCTGGCACCGCAGCAGTTCCTATTACACCCTGAGCACATCAAGAGGAAAAGAGGGTCATTTACTGCAGATATTGTACTGAAGTATTTTGTTCAGTATGCTTACACTTAGCTACAAATGTATATTATATTACTAAATACTACTTTGGGTCAAATGAGACACCGTTCAGAAGCCATTTTACTTCTGTAGTCTGGTGCATTATAAAGTGAAACAGGAAAACGTAAGAAAGGACCTTGATTTGATCTATCAGGCTTTAATTAGATCATGGAAATTGAGAACTAATTGATTCATAACATCCGAACAGGAAGTCATTTCAAAGGAAGAACACATTGCTTTGTTTTGGAAAAAGATTACAAAAACATTTTTTTTTTCTTTGCAGTAACAGACACGGATTACATTTTCCGTGCATTCAAATGTGCATTAAAAAGTAAGGACTGAGCTTCACAAAACCCCATTTGTTCTCAGATTTCAAGAATAAAAAGCCTCGAACACAACTACTACCACACTTCTATAATAATCCTCCAAAATATAAAAGGTTTAAAAATATATATTTTTCAGAGGGGAAAAACAACAACAGATAAGTTACACTGGTGTACAAGTATAATATACAGGTATGCATTTATTTTATTCAGAAATAATGTAAAATACAGGTAAACAAAACTATTACAAACACTATAAATGTATATTAGCTCTACAACACTATTCAGAACAGATATAAAAAATATAGTTTAAGTATAAAACAAACAATACTGGGATTATAAACAGCATTACTTATACATGCCAGACAAACACATTTAAAGAGAATCAAACTACTACGTTCCTTCAGAATAAAAGTAGCAGCACGTTTCAGAAGAAAAAAAACAATGTATTTATGAATTGCACAAAATAAGATCAGAAACGTAGTTTATTAAGAAAGTAAATAGGGACGGTTTTGATTTCATGTTGACTTTAGTAACCAAGTAGTTCGTGTACGCAAGTCTCAAACAGATGCAGCCACCGCTAATGACATTAACATTGTCTTAATGTGATTTAGTGTTTTTAGTGCTCTACATATTAGATTTGCTCTTATTAGAGCTTACATTGTAGCAGCCATCGAGGAACGTGCTCTAGAAACAGTCATGATAAATACTTGACAGCTAAAGATACTGATATAATCATTATAACTATTATAATGATTTAACTAAATTATTTATACATTCTGTATTGATATATATATATATATAGTGATTTTTCTTTTTTTACGCGAGTAGTACTTGCCTATGCAAAACTGCCCACCCTTCAATTTGTATGACATATGTGACCCTGGACCACAAAACCAGTCATAAGTGTCAATTTCTCGAAATTGAGCTTTATACATCATCTGAAATCTGAATAAGTAAGCTTTCCATTGATGTATGGTTTGTTAGGATAGGACAATATTTGGCCCAGATACAACTATTTGAAAATCTGGAATCTGAGGGTAAGGCGGAGCATAGAGGAGAAACAATCATGTACATTATATGGAAAATAATGTGTTTTTTTAACCTTAAACTGCATAAACACATTGCATTACTCCAAATACACAAAATAATGTTCTTTTTAGCAACCTCATATGACCCCTTTAAAACCATCACTTTAAGCAGGTACGCACGCTGTGGATGCCTAGAGCCTTCCAAACGGTGAAGCTCAGGAGACCAACCCCACACCAGGCGTAAAGGGAGCCCCATCCCAACGCCCGCAACGCTAACGACGCACCGCTTTCTGGCACCGCAGCAGTTCCTATTACACCCTGAGCACATCAAGAGGAAAAGAGGGTCATTTACTGCAGATATTGTACTGAAGTATTTTGTTCAGTATGCTTACACTTAGCTACAAATGTATATTATATTACTAAATACTACTTTGGGTCAAATGAGACACCGTTCAGAAGCCATTTTACTTCTGTAGTCTGGTGCATTATAAAGTGAAACAGGAAAACGTAAGAAAGGACCTTGATTTGATCTATCAGGCTTTAATTAGATCATGGAAATTGAGAACTAATTGATTCATAACATCCGAACAGGAAGTCATTTCAAAGGAAGAACACATTGCTTTGTTTTGGAAAAAGATTACAAAAACATTTTTTTTTTCTTTGCAGTAACAGACACGGATTACATTTTCCGTGCATTCAAATGTGCATTAAAAAGTAAGGACTGAGCTTCACAAAACCCCATTTGTTCTCAGATTTCAAGAATAAAAAGCCTCGAACACAACTACTACCACACTTCTATAATAATCCTCCAAAATATAAAAGGTTTAAAAATATATATTTTTCAGAGGGGAAAAACAACAACAGATAAGTTACACTGGTGTACAAGTATAATATACAGGTATGCATTTATTTTATTCAGAAATAATGTAAAATACAGGTAAACAAAACTATTACAAACACTATAAATGTATATTAGCTCTACAACACTATTCAGAACAGATATAAAAAATATAGTTTAAGTATAAAACAAACAATACTGGGATTATAAACAGCATTACTTATACATGCCAGACAAACACATTTAAAGAGAATCAAACTACTACGTTCCTTCAGAATAAAAGTAGCAGCACGTTTCAGAAGAAAAAAAACAATGTATTTATGAATTGCACAAAATAAGATCAGAAACGTAGTTTATTAAGAAAGTAAATAGGGACGGTTTTGATTTCATGTTGACTTTAGTAACCAAGTAGTTCGTGTACGCAAGTCTCAAACAGATGCAGCCACCGCTAATGACATTAACATTGTCTTAATGTGATTTAGTGTTTTTAGTGCTCTACATATTAGATTTGCTCTTATTAGAGCTTACATTGTAGCAGCCATCGAGGAACGTGCTCTAGAAACAGTCATGATAAATACTTGACAGCTAAAGATACTGATATAATCATTATAACTATTATAATGATTTAACTAAATTATTTATACATTCTGTATTGATATATATATATATATAGTGATTTTTCTTTTTTTACGCGAGTAGTACTTGCCTATGCAAAACTGCCCACCCTTCAATTTGTATGACATATGTGACCCTGGACCACAAAACCAGTCATAAGTGTCAATTTCTCGAAATTGAGCTTTATACATCATCTGAAATCTGAATAAATAAGCTTTCCATTTATGTATGGTTTGTTAGGATAGGACAATATTTGGCCGAGATACAACTATTTGAAAATCTGGAATCTGAGGGTGCAAAAAAATCTAAATATTGAGAAAATCATCTTTAAAGTTGTCCAAATGAAGTTCTTAGCAATGCATATTACTATTTAAAAATTAAGTTTTGACATATTTACGGTAGGAAATTTACAAAATATCTTGATGGAACATGATCTTAATATCCTAATGATTTTTGGCATAAAAGAAAAAACGATAATTTCGACCCATACAATGTATTTTTGGCTATTGCTACAAATATACCCCAGCGACTTAAGACTGCTTTTGTGCTCCAGGGTCACAAATATGACTCGAGTCCCTCCATCAGTGCAAGCTTACGAGAGCTTTCTGTCTGCCTGGCAAAATCTACAAGTCTAATCACTTAGGAAACAAATTATAAAGTAATCCACATCTATCCCCAACAAGCTACACATTTTGAGGTATCATCTACGTCCATATCGCAAACACCGTGGGACAAGTTGATACTGTGCCGAAGTGATACTGCCCTGAGAGGACACAAGTCTAGTCAAGTGATTTGTCATTACAGGAACTGGGCAAGACGCATGATCCGTCGCGTCACTGACCTCATATTGGATTTAGCCACTTAAAAAGCATTTTTGGCAAGATGCGTGTTTACTGATGAGGCGGTGGCCTAAAAATAGCAATGCAAAAACAACAACAAAAAAAGAGTACAAAGAGGCTACTGTTCATCTCTGAGTTTATGATCAAAATAAGTTCGATGTCAGCATTTACGCAATGTCTAATTCTGTGAAGTTAGCAGACATGAGCCAGCCATGCTCTACTGATCAGATCAATACCAGAACAGAAAACAGCTTCCAAGAATGATTTCTGTAAGAAGAGCAGCACTATGATGTCACAGTTTCTATATATACAGTATATATATTTAGAATATATACACTACCAGTCAAAAGTTTGGGATCAGAATGATTTTTAATGTTTTTTTTTTACAGGAGTTTCTTATGCTCATCAAGGCTGCATTTATTTGATTAAAAATACAGGAAAAAATGTAATATTGTGAAATATTATTATGATGTAAAATAACGTTTTTCTATTTTAATATGCATTAAAATGTAATTTATTTGTGTGATGCACAGCTGAATTTTCAGCATTACTCCAGTCAGTGTCACATGATCTTCAGAAATCATTCTAATATTCTGATTTATTATCAGTGCTGGAAACTGATGCTGCTTCATATTTTTTTTGGAATCTGTGATACTTTTTTCAGGACTGTTTGATGAATAAAAAGTTAAAAAGAAGACCATTTATTTAAAATAGAAATGTTTTCTAACAATATACACTACAGTTCAAAAGTTTGGGGTCAGTACATTTTTATTCTTTCTTTTTTTTTTTGAAAGAAATGAAAACTTTTATTCAGCAAAGATGTGTTAAATTCTCAAGAAGTGATAGCAAAGATTTATATTGTTAGAAAAGATTTATATGCTGTTCTTTTAAACTTTTTATTCATCAAAGAATCCTGAAAAAAGTATCGCAGTTTCCAAAAGAAAAAAAGATTTGGCAGCACATCCGTTGCCAACATTGATCATTCTAATAATAAATCAGCATATTAGAATGATTTCTGTAGGATCATGTGACACTTTATACTGGAGTAACGATGATGGAAATTCAGCTTTGCATCACAGAAATAAATTATATTTTAAAGGATATTAAAATGGAAACCGTTATTTTACACTGTAATAACATTTTGCAAGATTACGTTTTTTTTCTGTATTTTTGATCAAATAAATGCAGCCTTGATGAGCATAAGAGACTTGTTTAAAAACATTACAAGTCTTACTGATCCCAAACGTTTGAGCGGCAGTGTATATTTTTTGACAAATATTGCTATTGCATTTTGAACTGAGACGAGATAAACATCTAATATTTTGCTCACATACTGAACTAAGATCTCAGTTTTCTTTGCATTCTTATTATTGCAGATATTAATAATAATAATTAAAATGTTTAATTGAAATGCCACTTAATTATGACAGTGTCACTTTTCATTTATACTTTTTTAGAACAATGTCGAGTTGACCATTACTGTTAATAATAACAAGAATGTTTATTCTACTTAATTGTAGAATTTTTTCTTTATTGTTCTTAATTAAGACAGTGTCATTTTTTTGGTAACACTTTATAATAAGGTTCATTAGTTAACATGAGCAATACAGCATTTATTCATCGTAGTTAATGATATTTTCAAAATGTACTAATGCATTATTAAAATCAAAAGTTATGCTTGATAACATCAGTTAATGCACTGTGAATTAACATAACCTAACAATGTATAAACGACTGTATTTTCATTAACTAACATTAATAAATGTATTGTTCGTCATGTTAGTTAATGCATTAACTAATGGAACCTTATTATAAAGTGTTACCCGTTTTTCATTTACACTTTCTTTGGAACACTATCAAGTTATTATTGAAAAAAAAACAACGAATAATAACATAAGAAACTGTTTTACAATGGAAATATATTTCTGTTACGATTTCTTCGCTTTTATATGTCAAAAACCCAAAGAAAGACCTCTGATTTCCAGTGTTTAGTTGATGCACAATTCTAAATGTTAGTCCTGGACTGCAGAGGATCTTGATACCTTATGAAACCAGCCAGGACTCTTCTTCTTAGCCATGGCAAGGGTGGACCCGAACCCTGCGATCATACCTGCTGTGGATACAGTAGTGAGGAAAACACCACCTGAATAAAAGGACAATAAACAACACACCGAGGTGAACATTTTCAAGGAACATTCGCAGTATGAACATGCTGTCGATAACACCGTCTGCTTCAACAGCATGTCTGGACAATAATATATATTGTTATAATCAGTGTTGGGGAAAGTTACTTTTAAAAGTAATGTATTACAATATCGCGTTACACCGTAAAAAAGTAACGAATTACGTTACTTAGTTACTTTTTATGGAAAGTAGTGCGTTGCGCTACTTTTGCGTTACTTTTTGTGTGTACTTTTTGCTTGCTTGTTTGTTTTTAAAATAAAAAAGTTATATTTTTTGCTAATATAAAAGCAAAAGTGAAAGCCTCAGGCTGAAGGGAAAGTAAAGTTACGTCCGTACAGTAGAATGCAGTTAGAAAAACACTTCAGCAATAAACAAAGACACAAATGTTTGTCTAGAGTAATTTTGGCTTAGGAAGGACGTTTTTAGCGTTATGTTCCAAATGTTTGGAGTTGGTCTGGTTTCAACGCAGCGCTTCTGAACCGCAATAACGGGGTTGCAAGCTTTAAGACGCCCAGCAGACAAAGCGACATTTCTGGGCATGATGTCCACATGCCTCTGTGTCCTGGAGCGCGTCCTGGAGCGCATCCTGTTGTGTAGAGGATACATGATCTGCAATGAAGGAGTTATCCAAACAAACATGTAAACCAGACAACGCGGAGCGTATTCCTTTCCCATCGTGTCGGATGCAAATAGTAGCATTTTTAATGTAATGCAATTAAAACCTTGCAGATTTCATTAAAACATGGAGATAAGAAAATGGTTCCTTGGTTACAGTTCCACGCTTTTCTTTGACTGGGTTGTGTAATGCTTCCTCCATCAGATCAGAGATGTTTCTGCAAGATCCAACTGTCTCCTTAGTTCCTTGAGGACATTTGAATTCTGATTCCCTTGTTTTGTTTTATTGCTGGTTGGTAAATGACAGGCAACATGCATCTTGGGGTTGAGGAGCCCATCCGAGAGTGCCAGTACAATCAGATCTGCACACATAACTCCTCACCCATGGACACTCCACACACCAAGAAGAAGAAGATCAAAAGGAAATGGCAGGTTTTTCAAGGACGAAATAAGTTTTACTGCAACGGGCGGATCATGATGGCAAAGCAGACTGGGGTCTTCTATCTTACCATGGTTCTCATTTTGGTGACCAGTGGGCTCTTCTTTGCCTTTGAGTAAGTACATTGCCCTACTGGAGAACTAAGTATCTCCTCTGCATCCCAGACACTACGTTTTTTAGGTTTGTCTTTATGCACACTTTCAAAAATAAAAGGTTCATTGGCATCAGTGGTTCCATAAAGAACCTTAAACATCCATGATGGGGCCTTTCCATTGCTCAAAGGGTTCTAAGAAAGAGTTTTTTCACACTAATTAAAAAAATGTTTCTTTTAGGAACCCAAAATGATTATTTAATGGCATTGCCGCGAGAAAAAAAAAAGACTTAAGAGTGTTCCATAAGAAAAGACCTATTCCTTGAAGGACCTCGGAGGAATTGGTAAATACCATGATATGTGAATACAGAAATCAAGCTGATCACCAGTTACCATCACTACAGTTCTGTTTTGTGTTTGAGTTTGAAGTGATTGTCATGATCACTAATGATGAAGTCCAAAATGGGTAGTCCCACATTCCATCCCACATTCATAAAAGTACAGGGCCGTCCTTAGGGGGGGTGCAACTGGTGCGGTCGCACTGGGCGACCGCGGCGAATGGAACATGATCGTGAACGGACCAAGGGGGGCCCCGCTCCCTACCTCGCACCGGGCCCCACGTCGGCTAAGAACGGCCCTGTAAAAGTATATGCAAATTTGATCTTAGAGACTAGATTTGACAAGTCTGTGTAGGTCCCTCTTCTTGTATTTTCCAGATATCTCTTGATAAAGACAGCTGAATGTGGTCTGGGATCCTGAAGAGCAGTTCCACTCAAACCAGTGCACTAATTTCGGCCCTCTCACTAACACTGAAGGCTATTTACAAGTGGTAAATCTGGTGTAATAGAATTACTTCAGTCCACGTAACTTCACTGCAGCTGTAAGCAACTCCTTGTCTTTGTAGGTCAGGTGAAGTTGAACTAACCCAGTGTCGAAATATCTTCCAAAGATCTTCAGACAAGAGAGCTTTTTGGGGGGTTACAGTTTAAAACGCATATCAGGTGGTACGAAACTGACGTGCTCTGCATTACTCGAAGCATGTTTGCCTGTAAGCCGCCGCTGGTTGTTCGAGAATCTCTCGGGTGTGATCCTGAGGAGGCTGCTTTGGATGAGGGATGTGTGGAGCAGATTTTCCGGTGTCCCATCCCCCATCATCACCAAGCCCCATACATTCCATACCACAACTTCCAAAACGTAGTCGTGGTGCGGTCCTGTTTCCATGGCGACGGTTTCCCTTTCCCGATCTTTGTGTGCTTTTGGAACAGCCTGTGTCTCCTTGGAAACAACATGACTACCCAGCCCACAGTTGTATTTTCTTCGCTCTAGGGTTAGTCTTGTCATGCTTTTTGAAACGATTATAAAGTCATTACAGAGATTTTGTGATCCATTAAACACAGATCGCTGAAACCACAGACAGAAACACATTCGCTGTGCTGGTGAAAGGCAGTTGGTTTGTTGCGCAGTTCAGCACAAAATGTTGGTTACACTTTACTTGAAGGATTGTGCATAAGACTGACATGACATCTTCACAATCATGACATGACACATGTCATGAATATGAAGGGTTTTTATGCATGTTTATGACAACTCATTAAGTGTCATTCGCTCAGTTATGTCATTTAATGCAAAGATTACATTGTTTGAGATGTCTTTGTTATGGGCTATGGTTAGGGGTAAGGGTAGGGGTAGGGTTAGGTCAAATAATGTCATATTTGCATTAAAAATGACATAATTGAGCGAATGACACTTAATGACAGTTGTCATAAACATGCATAAAACCTCCTTCATATTCATGACATGCACACCCCTTCAAGTAAAGTGTTACCAAAATGTTTACTCGTAAATCATTTCAAGCAAACAATAATGGTTAGATTGAATGCAAAACACCCTTTTGAATGCACTCAGCTTGTGGATCATAGGCAGGAATAAAATGGGTTAAGCAATAAGACTAACTGAAATGAAAGCAGAATGTGGAGTTTAAACTGTACTTTGCAGATACTTAGGCTACATCATGTTTCTTTCTGGCATGCCTGCACAAAAAATGCATCATAAAATGATCATGTTTACCAGCTTAGCATGGTCATGAAGTTGAAAATGTTATATATAACTTGCATAACTTTCCACTGCTAATAAGCAATTTTATCAAACTATGAAACCAAGCATACACTACAGTTAAAATATTTTTTGAAAGGAAATTAATAGTTTTATTCAGCAAGGATGCATCAAATTAATCAAAAGTGACAGTAAAGACATTTATAATGTTAGAAAATGTATTATTCAAATACATGCTGTTCTTTTAACTTTCTATTCATCAAAGAATCCTAAAAAAAAAGTGTCATGGGTTCCACAAAATATTAAGCAGCACCTTTTAACCTTGATAAAAATTGATAATAATCGTGGACACCAAATCAGCGTATTAGTATGATTTCTGAAGGATCACGTGACACTGAAGACAGGAGTAATGATGCTGAAAACTCAGCTTTGCCATCACAGGAATAAATGACATTTTAAAATGTATTCAAATATAAAATGGTTATTTTAAGTTTCAGTAATATGTCACAGTAGTACTGTTTTTGACTGTATTTTTATCAAATAAATTGGTAAGCATAAGACACTTTTTTCAGAAACATAAAACAAAAAAATCTTACCGACTCCAAACCTTTGAACGATAGTGCATAATATTTCAGTCTTAAGGATATATTTCTGAAATAATGTATAGTTTTTTTTCTTTATTCCATGCAGTAAAATGGTTTGTTCCATTGTAAATTGTAATTGAAGTTTTAATAAATAGCACAAATACTGTCCATTGTCTATATTGAACATGAATATTCCTTTAAAGAGAAGTCTTTATAAACAGCCAGATGAAAATACAAACATATACAGTATATATATATAGAGAGAGAGAGAGAGAGAGAGAGAGCAAACAATATGGAATGGGAGACAGTGCACTGTAAAAAATAAGTGTAATTTTAACTGTAACATTTTGTAAAAACGCTATGGAAAAAAAAACATTAACAGTAAGTTCCCGTACTATATACAGGGAACAACTGTAAAATATCTAACCAGACATTTCATGTAATTTTACAGTAAAATGCTGTTAATTTGACAGTTTTTAGAAGTAAAAATAACAGATCAATGTAAAAACTGTAAACTGATATTCCCAGAATTCCCTGCATGACACTCCACATTTGAAAGTATTTTGTTTAAATAATCATGTTTTTTAAATAGTTTTTGTTATTAGTTATGTATATTTGGGCTTTATGTTACATCTTCTGTTGTTTAATGAAAGTTGAATGCATTATTTAAGTATCATGTGTGTTACCATGATGGTGTTTTGTGTTTGCATGAATGACTCTGTGCACCTTTTATATATTAGTTTATACTTCGTAATGAGCTTTGATTCTTCATGTGGCTTTCTCTTTTACCACCTGCATTATTATGGTGGTTGTCAGTATGTTAAAGGTACAAATCAGATTTTAATAGCAGTGTGCATTGTTGAATTTACTGGTTTACGTTCCAATTTTCTTGTTTGTAAATTACAGTATTATACTGTAAAATTTAAATGTGCCGTAAATGTGTTTACAGTTTTTCTGTATTTTTTACAAAGTTATTCTGGCAACCACAGCTGCCAAAATGATTTTGTACAAACTACAGAATTGTTTTACAGTGTGGGTATAGAAAAGAATCACCTGCTTTAAAATAATCTTCCACAGCCGTCTTCATTTTAGGCTGCAAAGCAACAAAATGTGATTATTTTAAAGGGGGTGATTCTTTTCTGTACCCACTGGAGATCTTGACAGCTCCAAATTCAGCAGCACTGTTTCTGTACTCTTTAGACTTTTGAGTTCAGAAACCTTAATCTCCAAGTATAAAATGTGACTTAATAACAGACTTCAACTCTTGCCGTGGTGAAAGTCCTTGTCTGTCAGGATGTAGCGACCCTGTAACCTCTCAGTCCGTCATAACAACCTCAAAACTGCTCCTAGGAGACCACTTCACAAGGAATCTTTAGAGCTGTAAAGCTGACAATGATCTTAGAAGCAGTGGTAAACACAATATAGCATCCTTAAAAGGTCCCTTGGGGGATTGCTATTTTAACATGCTATAGTCGATAGCATCTGACCATTTTGGCTAATTCAATTGCTCTGCCTAGTTGTGCTTAGCCAATTTAGCAGCCATCAGATTGCAGTGCAGACCATTTTTAAATGTTTATGTCTTGGAGTCTGAATACCATTAGATATTATGGCAGGCAGATTTTGGGACTTGCACCACAGACCGTTTGCTTATGCTTCAAAACAGATGGTGATACAGTTCATTAACTTCTAAGTGTACAAAAAAGCTAGTTGGGATTCATTTTTTCAAATATTTTCATCCAAACAATGCATAAAAATGCATTAGATTTAGATTATTTTCATATAGCTCATTCATTGGTGAGAGTCACTCCTCTGTTTGATACCAAGCTGACTGACACTGACTAACACTTTGGAGAAAAGCGTCTGCTAAATGCATAAATGTAAATGGGCTACATGATAGACAAAAATCATAATTGTTGATTATTCCCTTAAAATTGTAATTGCGATTATTAATTACCATTATCACAGTTTACATTGAATGATGTTTTGAATAGATTTATACCATTGTTTGAAGCAACTTCTTGCCATATTTTTATATGAAAATAAACAAGCTGAAAACACTCTTCCTGAAAAACCTTTATTGCTTTTGAATAGCATTAAGCCTCAAATGTCAACTATACATTGGTTTGGTTTCTTCTTTAAATAAAAAAAAAAATTCAAATATGCATGGTATTATAATGTTCCACTAAAACTAAAATGAAAACAATGGGGGGAAAAGCTTAAGATAACCTGTAGAAAGAAAACATACACACATCTGAAGTATTCAGAATAATGTAAGTGGACCTTTTTATTAATTTTTTTGTAAGTGCGCCTTTGAACGATTATGTAATTGTGGCATCCGTAATTGTAATCACGATTAGAAATTGGATTAATTGTGCAGTCCTAATGTATCGTCTGTTGTTTATTATATAACAGATGGGTAATGTTGTTACACGTTACTTGTACTTATTATAGTAATAACAGTAAATTATGCATAATTACAAGTAACTAAACCTAACCCAAACCTTAACCCTATAGTAAGTACTTGTGGTTAATTAATGACATTATCTTGAATATGGGGGGTATTTTTATTCATTTTGGTGGCATTTTGCCCCGTTAATTTCTGACCCTGTTACTCTCTACTTATTTTTGTAGTTACACTGTAAAAACGTCACCTTGAAATAAAGCTTGGCCAACAGATGTTCTTGTCCTCAGCACAATTGTTTAAAATAATTGTACAGAGAAAACATTTCTAGCTGAAGGATGCATTTGCTTAATAGAATAAGATTTTAATTAGTGCTAAACTGATATATTGGCCAGAGTAATAAATCAGCCCATATTTGCCATTTTTAGATGATCAGTATTGGCTAATAACTGTGTTTGCATTGGATTTCCTTTGCATCAGATCCAGAATCGACCAATAGCCAATGAATAATTCATCATTTCCATTTCAAGTTGTTTTTGTGAATTATTTTGAAAATATTCTGTAAGGTTACATTTGAGCAAATATGAGTCTCAACTGTTTTAATAAACTGCATTAGTTTGTATCACACACACACATATATACTGTACATATATCGGCCATATGTGAGCTATTTGTAGGTTGACTTTGGGGTAGAACTGTCTGTTTAACTAAAAAATTGCAGACAGAGGAAGTGTTTACTGTGCTTTTTAGAACTATTCAGTATTTATTACATTGTAATAACACAGTTATAATGTTATTACATGGCAGACTGACTGTAAATGCTTTTGATTTTTACTACAGCCAAAAGACAGGACCATTAATAAGCAGTCTTGACAGTTTTGCTTGATCATCAGCGTCATGTTTGTTGTGGTTCCTTCATATCTCATGTATTTCCTACCGGTGGTATTTACTAGCAGCACCACATGACCTTCACAGCCAGTTTTTCCATTCCCTCTTTTCCAGCTGCCCGTTCCTGGCATCAAACCTGACCCCTGCCATTCCAGCCATCGGAGGAGTGCTGTTCATCTTTGTGATGGGAATGCTGCTGCGGGCGAGCTTCACCGACCCGGGCGTCCTGCCCAGGGCCACACCAGAGGAAGCAGCCGACATCGAGAGGCAGATAGGTGGGAGGAAATGCCAAGATGATCGCTCTTCCTGTCTGTCTTTCCACGTTCTGTTCTTTTCACATTGAGCTGAATTTGCAGGCTCCGGTTGCAGGTCTGTGCAGTGCACTACAGAGAATTCTCAGAGTAAAAGGAGACGGAGAACATTTGATGTTATTCTCTCTTCTCATTTGATATGAATAATGCATGCTCTCTCTCAGGTTTGCTGTCAGACCAGAGTAATATAAAATCTGCTGAAATATTCATCCCTAGCAAAGATTCACGGTCTCTCAGAGTATTCGTTCATGTTATTCAGTCTGATAGTTTAATCAGTCACGAGATAATGGATGTTCATAGGTTGGTTTGGGTATTATTAAAGGGCCAGCAAGGAAGATTTAACAGCAATTTCGTACTACATTCAAAATTTAACTGTGAATTTAGCCATTTTATGACATAACACAACAAATTAGTGGACATTTTCCACAGTGCGCAGGTTGATTTAATATGAATTTGCTGGTTATAATTGAATGGAGTCACTGCTATAATGAGTTGCTGGACTCTCATTGAGACAGAATTTAGTGGACTCCACTGGTGAGAAATTGAAATCACTGGTACTGAGCCAGGGAAGTGCACTTTAGCTCGGGATTTGGAGTTATGTGTCCCTGCTGTTTGTATGAATAATATAGTAGCAAGTAAACACTGCTGTGAGCCCCAGCGGTGCTGTGTGCTGCTTAGAAGATGCTTAGCATGTTGAGGGTCACATAAGATGTGAGCTCATTAAAGCAATAGTTTACTCAAAAATGAAAATGCTGTCATAATTTACCCTCACCCTTAAAACCCATGTGACTTTTTTCTGTGGAACACAAAAGGGAAGTTTTGAACAATGTCTGTCAAGCTCCAGAATGCACCATAATATTAGTGCTTTTGCCTGAACGAGGAAGTCTCTCCCGACTGGAGTGATGCTTTACATTTCCGGTCTCTGGCGTTTCTAGTCAAATTTTAAGTTTCCTATTACGTTAAACCTATGGAAATGGTTTTAAAAAGCACATGGCGCCAAAATCACTTCACAGTAAGTGCACATGAGTGCACATACTCTCCCTACAGCTTTGATCGGTGCGAAGTTCGGAGGATTTTGTCCACGAAATGATAAGAGCACACATTATTTTAACACATTACTTTATTATTTTACACACACTATTTTAACTTTTAATGGGCCATGCTCGTTTTCTCTTATCAGAGTTTGACATAGAATGCAACACATACACTGCCAGACACGGACAGATTTGCTGGTGCGTAAAACAAGTACTTTACAGCTTATTGCTGTTACTGTGGCACCGCTTAACCATGCGCACACTTTTATATTTAGTAGCACTGAAAACGTTTCAGGTTAATTAATTCAGTCTCTTATTGAAAGAAGTCTCTTATGCAACCAAAGTTGCAATTATTTGATTAGAAGTGCAGTTAAAACAGTAATATTGTCAAATATTGTTACAATGTAAAATAACTGTTTTCTATTTTAATGTATTTTAAAATGTTATTTATTCGTGTGATGGCAAAGCTGAATTTTTTCAGAAATTATTCTAATATGCTGATTTGTCGAATATGTTAATTTATTGAGTTATTTATTATTATTTTATTTAATTAATTTGTTCATAATATGGCTTGGAATAAAGGGTAAGGATTTTTGTAAGGATACATATAAGGAATTTTCCAGATTCAGTATCTGTGACATACTGCCGATTGCCACAGATAATAAATGTGATTTGCCCTAAAAACGGTAATATACAGTAATGCGTGTATAATGAATGTCTATAGGCCAAGACAAAATGACCAATGGATAAACTTTAAAACACTTGCTGTTTTGAAAGCACAGCCACAGAACATTATGTACACAAGTTCTCGTAAGCAGTACTCATATTTACATAAAATAACGTGATTTAGACAACTCATCTAACATTTAAACCCTCTAAAACGCCTTGCCCAATATTCTTCCATTGTAACTGCTTTACTATAAATGCCATTTTGGTTTATTACAAACTGAAGGATTTTCTGTAGTAAATAACATCATACTGACATGCAATAGAAGAGATTTCCTCTTCAAACTTAAAAAAAAAAAAAAATTTGTTTCTGCAATCGGTCTGTTCTGGTTTCACAGATACAACTAACGGCCCGAGTGGCCCAGGCTACAGACCACCACCCCGAACCAGAGAGGTGCTCATTAACGGTCAAACAGTCAAGCTAAAATACTGTTTCACCTGCAAGATCTTCCGACCGCCGCGGGCCTCACACTGCAGCCTGTGTGACAACTGCGTGGGTAAGCATCTGTGTATACTATACGTGTCTGCAAATATGTTTATATAATAGTCAGCATCACGTAAAGAAGAGCTAACATATGATTTTCCTGGCTGTGCGTTTCTCCTCAGAGAGATTTGATCATCACTGCCCGTGGGTGGGCAACTGCGTGGGGAGGAGGAACTATCGCTTCTTCTACCTGTTCATCCTCTCACTCTCCTTCCTCACCATCTTCATCTTCGCCTTCGTCATCACGCACGTAATACTGAGTAAGAGTGCTGACCACCTACCCTCTTATATAACTTCACCCTTCAGTCCCAAAACACACCTAGTCCTATTTAACAGCGTTCAGCAAAACAACTCAGGGTTTTTGCTTTTTCCTAAACCAGGATTTGCCAGTTTGGGGTTTTCAAGATCGTAATAGAAATAGAATCGTACAGTTTATTCCTGATGCAACCGGTTGGTCAAGTCAAATTTACTGTATGTGTGCATATACATTTAGACATAATTACATAATAAAAATTAGCCAGTTGAGATTTGCTATATAGTATATATCGCTTCACGTTTGTATACTGTATGTATGCAAGTAAAGTTGCATATAATATGTATGCAATTTTATAATTTTATATTTACAGTTGATTGCAATGATATAAACAGTCATGCAGCTGAGATTTGATATATAGTATATATTGGTTTATGTGAGTATACTGTATGTACGCAGGAAAAATAGGATGTACTATATATCCAGCTTTTAATACGTTGCTGGGCAATAATATAGTTACATTTTTCAATGATATAGAACATACAGTTTGTACTGTACCGAAAGTGTACTGGATGTATCTGGGTAAGGTTGGATATACTTATAGATGTTTGTTAGTAAATTTGTTATTAATTATGAATTCATTCATCTCTTGCACAAAAACAGATATAATATTCCTAGAAATGAATCAAAACGAAATGCAACTCAACATATGACACAAAGCTGCAATAATTAATTGTTAAATAACACAAATATCCTTTACGTATTTAATCCCGTTTTATTAACCAATGTCTTTACTGCTGACCTTTGATGGCCCAATTCAACCACGCTAGCAAGCAAATATGACTTTTTTGTTGCTGTTGTTTTTTATTTAGTGTTGAACTTTCTTCTATTGCGTCCTATTCTTCATGCAATCCAAACTATGAGCTGCCTGTCTCTACTGTACAGACATGAATTTACATACAAACAAAAGAAAGAAAGAAAGCCCTGCCCAGATGAGAAAAAGTAACACACAAGTAACCTATCGCATTACTTTCCATTAAAAGTAACTAAGTAACGCAACTTCCCCCAACACTGTTTCTTACCTCAACTCGTTTCTCTTACGAAACATTTCAGACCAATATTTCTGGTGAGTATTTGCTCCGAAATGCCCGTTCAAGACCTAGTACTGGTTCTTCATCACTGTAATGTATGGTTCAGCTTCCCACATCGATCGACTGTTGACTGGCAGGAGGAATCCATGAGGCCGCTGACAAAGCAGTTTCCTCCCTGGGCAAAGTAATGGAGAGCTCAGCGCTGTTTACTGCACTGAACTGATCAATCGGGCCGTGAGGGCAGGGGCACTCTGGGGTTGCTGTAGTGACAAATGGCTTCTGTAAGATGTTTATTGGACAGGGCACACTCAGTGCGGCTTTATTTACCCACGAATCTGTCCTCAGATGCCCTCTGGAAACCATTAGCATCAAACACAGTGGCTGACTTTGAAGCAGTCCAGAAGGTGAATGCATTGAGAGTGTCAGGACAGTCGCTTAGGGATTGGTGCATCATGGGACAGCGATGTCAAATTGTAATATCACGGTGCTTTCAAAATACTGCGTGATACTGAAAGATTTCCATGTAGTTATAAATATTCATTCATTCATGTCCATATGTGACCCTAGACCACAAAACCAGTCATAAGGGTCAATTTTCTGAAATTGAGATTTATACATCATCTGAAAGCTGAATAAATAAGCTTTCCATTGATGTATGGTTTGTTAGGATAGGATATTTGGCCGAGATACAACTATTTGAAAATCTGCAAAAAAAATCAAAACATTGAGAAAATCACCTTTAAAGCTGTCCAAATAAAGTTCCTAGCAATGCATATTACTAATCAAAAAATACGTTTTGATATATTTACGGCAGGAAATTTACAAAATATCTTTATGGAACATGATCTTTACTTAATGTCCTAATGATTTTTGGCATAAAAGAAAAATCAATAATTTTGACCTATGCAATTTATTTTTGGCTATTGCTACAAATATACACCAGCGACTGAAGACTGCTTTTGTGCTCCAGGGTCACATATAGTGTGGTACTCCAAGGTAGTTCATAATACCATGGTAGTGAAGAAAAACATGGTATTGTCATGTATTATCCAGAGTATTAAGACCGGGAAATGCTGTTACAAAAATAATACGTTTTAAAAGGATAAACTTAAGTGCACTGAATATAATGTTTTTGAATACTTAATTGCACGTTAATTGCAATTCAGTGAAAATGTATTATGTAACATTTATATTAAATGCAATTAGCTGAACTTTAGAGTTCTTTTTTTTTTTGACCCACTTAAGAATACATCTTTTAGTACATCATCTTTTATCATATGTAATGTCATAATTAATTATATTGTTTTTGAATTATGGTTCAAGTGCACTGCCGAATGCACTGACAACCATCTAAACTAAAATATACTTTAATGTGGGGCAAATGAGGTCTGGTTTCACGTTGTTTCACGCGAACCGCGGTGAAACAACTAAATTGAGAGTAAGCCGTCCAGAGACGCCATCGTACGGAGCGTATCATATGCGCAAGTCAGCATATATTAAACACTTTTAAAACTACACAGCCTCAGCATGATTATGATCACTATTTTGTTTTACTAAGAGTTTCATATTGAATCTAAGGGGTAAACTATTAGACTGTGGCTGTCAAATGCGGCTTTACCGAGCTCAACGGCTCCCTCTGACCCGTGCAGATATAAACAAAACGCTATTGGCTAATTTAAAAACCTGTCTTCCTGTTAGAGTTGAAATTATGTCATCACATAGAATAACGCTGCGTGTTTCAAGCATAGACTGTAAAAAAAACTGGATTCAAGGCACTTCAGGGGACCTTTAAAACATCACATTGACCTCAAACTTTTGAAAGGCAGTGTAAATTAAATAGACGTGCCTTATTGACAAAAATTAGTGCTGTTATTTTTGCAGTATATATTAGTAGGCCTACTTGTAGAAAACAGGTACTTAAAGGGGTCATATGATGCTTTTTTTAAAGATCATTATTTTGTGTATTTGTTTCGCCTAGAAACACACAGCGTCTCCCTGACATGCTGCTTCAACACTGACTGCGGTTACTGAAACCACGCCTTCTTTCTTTGCGGGCACATTTGGGCCGCATTATGCAAATATTTCCACATAGTGAGGTAGATATGTGGGGGCGTGTTAGAACGAGCCGTTTTAGGGGGGCGTGGCAGAGTCTTAACTTTGATAAAGAATATCTCTTTGGTTTTGAGACTTTAGTCTTTGCAACTTCAGGGATCTTATCTATGCACAATCAGCTTGTAACACTCCAAAGAGAAAGGAAAACTTGAAATCGCATCATATGACCCCTTTAATGGAATTTTAAAAACTAAACGTTTGTGTGCATTTTCTATTGATCATGGCAGCAGTGATTCATCAAATGACAAAGAAAAGAGCACATATCCAGGCACATATCCAGAAGTGCGATGTAGTCGAGCACACCTTCAGCATTTTAAAGATGCGATTCAGGTGTCTGGATTGCAGTGGTGGGATGACGCTCTACAGACCCAGGATTTCTAGTGTGCTTGAGTTCTTTGATACGGATCCATTTGCTGAAGCTGCCAGTCAGCTTTTATAATAAGTGGATGAAGTAGTGCATGTAAAGATTTCTATTTTCCTTGACGGTTGTACTGTTCTGGAAGTGGTGGTGTGCTTTTTCTCCGTCTGGTCCATCGTGGGACTGTCAGGCTTCCATACCTACCTGATCAGCTCCAATCAGACCACCAATGAAGATGTGAGTACCTCTCATTCACTTTTAATGCTTTATCTCAATATTCATTAACTAATCAAATATGCTGCTGGGATAATAGTCGGTGTTTTAGAATAATACACCCAGGACTGTATGTTACATTGATCATCAAGACAAAATCCTACAAACGGTCCAGATTTAACACCCTTCAAGCTGCAAATGCACGTCCGATTACGTGTGAAGAGCATGTTTCTCTTTAGGTATGCAGTTGTCCAATCCACTGTGAGGTTTTAAATCACACTTTATTTAAAGGACCAGTTCTCACTATTAACTATGACTTTCGCCTCAATTAACTCCTAATTTGCTGCTCATTAATAGTTGGTAAGGTAGTTGTTAAATATAGGTATATGGGATTAAGGGATCTAGAATAAGGCATTAATATGTGTTTTGTAAGTACTAATAAACAACCAATATGCTAGTAATATGCATGCTAGTAAGCAACTAGTTAACAGTGACAGTTGGTCCTTAAACGAAAGTGTTATTTATTTTTTCTCCAGAACTTCATCTTACACACTACTGTTCAAAAGTTTGGGGTTGGTAAGATTTTTTTAATGTTTTTAAAGTTTTTCTTTATGCTTACCAGTAGGGATGTAACATTTTTTTTTTTTTTTTTACAAAATGAGATTTAAGACAAATTATAAATTAAATGTGTCCTTTTATTATTGCTTGAACAAAATGCTGCCGATTTCTTTGTGAAATTGAAATATAACACTATACTAATATACTAATATAGCACTTGCATATATTATAGCTCTTTTGTTGGTTTTGATTGCTTCTATTGTCCTCATTTGTAAGTCGTTTTGGATAAAAGCGTCTGCTAAAAAACTAAATTGAAATTTTAAAACAAGCCCCAAATCAAATAAGTAACACAAATAAAATAAATATCTTCATATAAACAAAATAAGGCTTTGTCTGTGCTCTTTCCATTTAAAATTAAGAGGCAACTACTGCATTTTAATCTTGATCCAAACAAAGATGCTGCATACATGCAACATGAGCGGTTTTTAGCATCTAAGCATCTAAATTAGATTGTATAATTTCGAAATTTGAAGCAAAAACAGATTGATTTGACTTCAGTTTTGTGAAACTATAAATAAAAAATATCTGTATGAAACCGAAACAGCAGACGAGCTGAACTAGACGCAGACTCACTCTCCGCCAGCAGGTGGCGCTTAAAGCGTTTCCTGGTTTCTGCTGTAAACAAAGCAGCGCTGCACTTATGAACTTTAATATGCATTATACAGAGGCATGATGAAAAGAAAAAATACCATCTAAACTTTTCTAAAGACAGTAAGTTCCCCTCAGACATGCATTCATATAAACTCCTACCCCTAAATTAATCGCGATTTGTTTAGCATCTCAACAGATTTGAATCGTCACTTATTTGAATCGATTTTCAACCGGCTCGCGGTTAATTGTTACATCCATACTTACCAAGGCTGCATTAATTTGATTAAAAATACAGTAATATTGTTGCAATTAAAATTGCCATTGTGTATATTAAAAAAAAAAAAGTAAAAAAAAAAAAGGAATTCCTGTGATGGCAAAGTTATATTATGAGCAGCCATTACTATATTATTCAACAGAAATCTTTCTGATATGCTGATTTTATTCTCAAGAAACATTTCTTATTGTTATCACGGTTTAAAA
Organism: Sinocyclocheilus grahami; assembly: GCF_001515645.1. Lineage (NCBI taxonomy): Eukaryota > Metazoa > Chordata > Actinopteri > Cypriniformes > Cyprinidae > Sinocyclocheilus > Sinocyclocheilus grahami. Next base: position 1,037,042 of record NW_015505709.1, read on the forward strand.
TGGTCGTTCTATTGGAAACTGTGATACTTTTTTTTCAGGATAATTTATTTTGGATTATTATAAATTCACAAGAAGACAATTAGTTTGAAATATAATTGAGTCACTTTTGATCAATATAGTGATTTTTTTGCTGAATAAAAGTATTTAAAAAATATATATATAAAAATCTTACCGACCCCTGAACTTTTGAATGTATGTGAAACATTTCTTTTTAGAAATATGTTTTTAGAATGACGGCGACTGATGGATATCAATATGTAAAATATTGTTTGCTGTTTGTCATAAATATGCAAGAAGTAAACAGATTTGTCATTCCATTTTCGAAGGAGCAAAAATGTTCACGGCCATTAAGGAATATTTATGACCAGTACATTTCCTCAAATCACCCGACCGCAGGTTCATTTTGGACCCTGCATACAAAGTTTATTAAAATTTTTACATTTGTGAACCAAGATCAAAAGAGACACTTGGAAAGTCTGACAAGCGTTACGGGAGCACTTCAAAAGACTGGGTTTTGAAGATCAATGTGTTTGGAGGTATTTCTCACCGTAACGCCTAGCAGGAAGCAAAACATAATCAAGCTAAAACTCGTTTCCATCTTCACCCTGGTTCGTCGTCTCTGAGCGTCTCGCTGTCTGCTCTGATGTTGGCAGCTTGTCCCTCTCAGCTACTGTAATTCTCATCACTGTTTCAGATCAAAGGTTCATGGTCATCCAAACGAGGCAAAGGCAACTACAACCCCTACAGCTACGGAAACTTCATCACCAACTTCTGCGCTGCACTGTGTGGACCTCTGCCACCGAGGTGAATGCAGCAACTCCCGCTATTTTTGCTTTTGTAATGTCTTTATGTTCAATGTCTGTTCAAATGGAATACAGTAGACTGCATTACAGCATACTGCACAGTATATTAGGGGTGGGACAATATATCGATATGGCGATATATCGTTGTCCTCCTTCATGCGATACGAGAATCGATATCTGGCACAAATATCGATATTTTACTACAATAAGGCGCTCTATATAGATTTCCCTGCTCCCAGCATCTAAAAAATGCCGCAGCCGCGCCATTTCCACCTTCTTTCCAAAGCGCTCTGAGCAACCATGAACTGCGTTCTCTATGAAGATGGGGAAGCACGAGGAACCGAAGGATAAACAGATTTCCAGCCAACAGTTTGGACTTGAATAAAGAGAGAAAACTTGCACTTAACTTTTTCCCGGGCATTTTGTTTTCATAGTTAGACAGATATCGTGATGTATCATTATAGAATTGTCTAGCAATATATCGATTATCGCGATATTATTGTATCGTGAGCCATGTATCGTGATTCGTATCGTATCGTGAGGTACCCTGCGCTTCCCACCCCTACAGTATATACTGCTTACTACCTTTAAGAAAAACAAGACAACCGTTTTTAAAGAGTGTTATATTTCTGTTACCTAATTATGTTGCATGTTTAC
>NW_015505709.1:1038803-1045499 GCF_001515645.1 Sinocyclocheilus grahami
GTATCGTGAGCCATGTATCGTGATTCGTATCATATCGTGAGGTACCCTGCGCTTCCCACCCCTACAGTATATACTGCTTACTACCTTTAAGAAAAACAAGACAACCGTTTTTAAAGAGTGTTATATTTCTGTTACCTAATTATGTTGCATGTTTAAATTTCTGTGATGCCCAATTACAACCTTGGAAATAAATAACACTGCAAAAGTAATTTAGCTTAGGATGGGCAATATGTCACATTTGATATTAAATATATTAAGAAGTTAATAAATGGTTACATCTTTAGCAAATGTTGTGATGCATAAATTAATTTGATTGAAAAAATACTGAGTTTAGGTTTTAGACTTTCATTTAAATTGTAATAAAACTTATATAATTTTAATATTAGCTATCGGCCGTAACATAAAAGCAATTATTGGCTTATCAGACAGAAATTTAAAATAGGTGGATCCCTAAATGTTGCATTTTTTTATTTATTATTATTATTATGTAGATAGATTACTCAATTTTAATCTTATGGGATTAGGATCGACACGAGGGTGAGTAAATAATTAAATAATTTTCTTTTTTTGGTGAACTATTCCTTTCATGTCTCTAGCAGAAATATATAATATGTGACCCTGGAGCACAAAACTAGTCTTAAGTCGCTGGGGTATATTTGTAGCAATAGCCAAAAATACATTGTATGGGTCAAAATTATTGATTTTTCTTTTTTTAAGTAAAGATCATGTTCCATAAAGATATTTTGTAAATGTCCTACTGTAAATATATCAAAACTTAATTTTTGATTAGTAATGTGCATTTTTAAGAACTTAATTTGGACAACTTTAAAGGCGATTTTCTCAATATTTTAATTTTTTTGTACCCTCAGATTCCAGATTTTCAAATAATTGTATCTCGACCAAATATTGTCCTATCCTAACAAACCATACATCAATGCAAAGTTTATTTATTCAATATTTATTTATTCAATTAAAAAAAAAATTGACCCTTATGACTGATTTTGTGGTTCAGAGTCACATATGTTAAACTTTATTACTTAATTTAAGCAAATCACCTCTGCTGTTGTTGGTTGACAAATCTAGTAAGTTATTAATATGCATAGAAAAAAGTATTCCAAAGCTACAGCAAAAATTCCTATAACAAAGCTTTGTTCTTTACATCATTCATATCTCTGTATCAGAGAATTTAATTGCAGTCCACAGAAAAAGTCCATTTCAAATAAGATATTAATCAGCTTTCTCAGAAAATCATTATCTAGGCATGTTATCAGCCGAGGGATCCATGCTGATCTTGTGAAAAGATTGGTGACCTCAGCAGGTTTCTCACTCAGTCATTTCAATATAAGAGGCAAAAACCACTCCGGGAAGTGCGAATATCTTAAGACAACCGAGGAATGTTCCCATCCTGATTCAGATGGTGCGTGAGGAGGCTTGCTGACGTCAAAACCTGCTCACACACCCACACAAGAGTTCCGCACGCCATTAATGACTTTCTCATGGAGCCAGGAACACAAAGCAGAAGTGGGCACAGCATCACTGGCTGCCATCTGCTCTGTGTGTGGGCATGTTGAGTTGGAGGAGGACTCTGTGCACGCACACACACACACACACATGTACAGATCCTCTTCTCTCTCCGCCTCCCTCACCCACGTTCCCTGACTCACAGTCAGAATCTATCATCCACTTCCTTTGTCTTTGCAGCTTGATTGACAGACGAGGTTTTGTCCAACCAGACACCCCGCAGCCTGCGGCCCAGACAAACGGCACCGGCGCCTGCCCCTCTAATCAAGTCCAGAGTCACATGGTAAGACGGCTGACCTCTGACCTGTGTATGTGTCTGACCGTATGTGTCCAGCCTGTTGTGCTGGAGCCATTATAATGAAGCCATTTATGCTCAAACCACTTCGAGGTTTCAGCAAAGCTGTGAACAGCGATTTGAAATATATAGTGGAGTCCAGAAGTCTGAGACCAGACTGAAAATCTGGAATTCAAAGTTTTGCACAAAGTTCCCAGAGACTGAGTGCTGTGTTTGATAAATGGGGACACACTAAAGATACATATTTATTTTTCAACTGGCAAGATTTTTTGGTAACACTATGCGATAAGGTTCCATTAGTTAATGTATTAACTAAAATGAACAAACAATGACAATGCTTGTTAGTTCATGTTAGTTCACAGTGCATAGTAACAACTTTTGATTTTAATAATGCGTTAGTAAATGTTGAAATTAACGTTAATTAATAAATGCTGTAGAATATTGTTCATTCTTAGTTTAACTAATGTTAACACATTTTTATGTTTTTGAAAGAAGTCTCTTATTCTCCCCAAGGCTGCATTTATTTGATCAAAAATAAATTAAAACTGTAATACTGTGAAATATCATTGCAATTTAAAATTCTTTTTTATTTTTTTATATATTTTCAAATCTTATTTAAACTTGAATTTTCAGCAGCCATTACTCCAGAAACAAGTCTCACATTATCCTTCAGAAATGATTGTTATGCTGATTTAATGCTTAAGAATCATTGCTTAAGATTTATTATTATTTCAGTTGAAAACAGTTGTGCTGCTTTTTATTTATTTTATTTTTTTGTTTGTATTTTGTTTATATAGTGTTTATATTATTTTATGTTTATATTTGTTTGTTTATTTATTTTGTGTAAACCGTGAACCCAGGATTCTTTGGTGCATAGAAAGTTCAAATGATCAGCATTTATTTGCATTATATACAGTTTTTCTTTACAGTTTTTATTGCCACTTTTGATCAATTTAATGCATCCTCACTGAATAAAAATATTAATTGTTTAAAAAAAAAAAACAATTACTGACCCCCAAATTTTGAATGGTTGTACAATAATAATAAAAACAACAATTTCTAATTGTTTTCGAACACTTTTTCTAATTTCTAAAATTTTCAACGCAAATATTTTCACTAAAATGGTCATGATTTGTTGAATCTACATCGACACAGCAACATTTATGTGATTGGGAGACGATGTGTAATAAATAATAATAATAAAAGTGTAATAAAAGTCATACATTTACTCAGCATGGGTGTGTTAAATTGTTCAAAAATTACAAGATATATTTTTTCCCTTCATCTTAATGGTCCAAAAATAGGCTTTTTTCATTACACTATTTCTTTCTTGATTTTGAAGTGAAATATGTCCTCAACATGTTCTTTGCAGGTTTGGTGATATTCACCCAGATATTATTAACTTCTAACTTCTTTCTCTGTCTATCTTTACACTTTTGGTCAGCGCACTCTCTAAACTTTTTAATCTTCTAATAATAATCGTTTAGTCATTCTAACCACCAGAGACTGGTCTTATCTGACCCAGGGCTCCAAAACAACAAATAACCCTACAAATGTGTGACAAAATTTCAAAATCTAGTTGCCATTTGTATATAGATGTCCATTCAAAGAGTATGATATTTCTGCACAAATCCATCCGTCACTTGGTTGCTTGACATGACCATGAACAAAACCATGCCAGCATCTAAAACACAACATATGCTGGTGACCAACAGGGAAGAGTCTCTATGATACTGCACAGTTCATTTATATCCGTAGCACAACAGTCATTAGCAGTTTGGAGCCCTGGGAACATTTTATTCTTTGTTGGGTCTGACTTCCTCTTGGCTTTCCCTTTTCTCTCTGTCCTTCATCCTTCCTCCCAGTGTGCTCAAGACCAGTGCATTCAGAGCACCAAATTCGTTTTGCAGGCCGCCACCAACCCGCTGCTCCACAGTCAGACGGTCATTCTGGGCGGAGGCGCACCCCTTCAGGCTAAGACCTCTCTGGGTGGCCCGTGCTCCACTCTGGGCCCCTCTCAGCCCTCGCTGCCCTCCTCTATCCCAGGCCTCAGCTGTGGAGGAGAGCTGATGGCCCTGCGAGACTCTGAGATCCACTGTCACCATCACCTACACCATCAACATTTCATCAGTCCGGAGGAGATGCCCTCCCCACCCACAGCTCTGCCATGCGCCACCCACCTGGGTCACCACGTTCACCCGGCACAGCTCTTCGACCCCGCCAGCCAGGACTCGCTCCATGAAGACTCTGTGCGGGGTTTGGTAAAGCTGAGTTCAGTGTGAGCTGTTTTAATGCCGTCCTGCTGAACTGGACCACAAGCCATACGGTACTTTACACACACATAACAGCCTCTACTGGACGTTTCTAATATGTAATGGAGGCAGCCGCCCTGAACAATTTCCTGAGTACCAAGTGAGGACCAAAGCTAGTCTTCCAGCTCTATTATTACTCAACCAAGCTATTTATTTAAGGAAGCTTATTTCCACCACTGAATAAAAATACAAAAATGGTAACTGCAACCTTTTCTCTCACAATTCTGACTTTTTTCTTGCAACTGCGACTTTATATCTCAAAATTTAGATTTTTTTTTTGACTAGATTAGATCTTGCAGTTCTTTCTTTTTTTCTAAGAATTCTGCATGTGCATGTGGTCAGGTCAGGTGTCTAAAATGTGAGGAAAAAAAACTGAATTGCAAGATGCAAACTCCGAATTCTGAGGAAAAAAATCTGAATTGTGAGATACAAACTCGCAACTGCAAGTTTATAATTCACATTACTAGAAAAAGTCATAATTGTGAGATGTAAACATGCAATTCTAAGAAAAGTCAGAATTCTGAGAAAAAGGTCAGAATTGTGAGACAAACTCGCAATTCTAAAAAAAATAATCAATTGTGAGATTGTAAACTCACAATTGCAAGTTTATAACTCAGTTCTAAGAAAAAAGACAGAATTGTGTGATATAATCCCTCAATCTCTCAAAAATGTCAGAATTTTGAGAAAAAATGTGCAATTCTGAGAAAAAAAGTTAGAATCTTGAGATATAAACTCGCAATTCTAAAAAAAAGTTAGAATCTTGAGATATAAACTCGCAATTCTAAAAAAAGTTAGAATCTTGAGATATAAACTCGCAATTCTGAAAAAGTCAGAATTGTGATATAAACTCGCAATTCTAAAAAGTCAGAATTGTCAGATGTAAACAAGCAATTCTACGAAAAAAAGTCAATTGTGAGATACAAACGAACAATTACAAGTTAGCATAATTCACAATTCTACAAAAAAAGGTCAGAATTGTGAGATATTAACTTACAGTTTTAAAAAAGTCAGAATTGTGAGATGTAAACTCTCAATTGCAAGTTCATAAATCATAATTCTAAGAAAAAAAATTCAGAATCGTGAGGTATAAACTCGCAATTCTAAAAAAGTCAGAATCTTGAGATATAAACTCGCAATTCTAAAAAAGTCAGAATTGTGAGGTATAAACTAACAATTACAAGCTAGCATAATTCGCAATTCTATGAGAAAAGGTCAGAATTGTGAGATATTAACTTACAGTTTTAAAAAAGTCAGAATTGTGAGATGTAAACTCAATTGCAAGTTCATAAATCACAATTCTAAGAAAAAAGTCAGAATCGTGAGATATAAACTCGCAATTCTAAAAAAGTCAGAATCGTGAGACTAAAAATGTCAGAATCGTGAGATATAAACTCATGATTCTAAAAAAGTCAATTGTGAGTTACAAACTAACAAGTACGAGCTAGCATAATTCACAATTCTATGAAAAAAAGTCAGAATTGTGAGATGTAAACTCAATTGCAAGTTCATAAATCACAATTCTAAGAAAAAAGTCAGAATCGTGAGATATAAACTCACAATTCTAAAAACGTCAATTGTGAGTTACAAACTAACAATTACAAGCTAGCATGATTCACAATTCTACAAAAAATGTCAGAATTGTGAGATATTAACTTGCCGTTTAAAAAAAGTCAGAATTGTGAGATATAATCTCGCAATTGCAAGTTCATAAATCACAATTCTAAGAAAAAAGTCACAATCGTGAGATATAATCTCGCAATTCTAAAAAAGTCAGAATTGTGATATAAACTTGCAATTCTAAAAAGTCAGAATTGTCAGATGTAAACAAGCAATTCTAGGAAAAAAAGTCAATTGTGAGATACAAACTAACAATTACAAGTTAGCATAAATCACAATTCTAAGAAAAATCATCAATTGCAATTCTAAAAAAGTCAGAATCGTGAGATATAAACTTGCAATTCTAAAAAAGTCAGAATCGTGAGGTATAAACGTGCAATTAAAAAAAAAAGTCAGAATCGTGAGATATAAACAATTACAAGCTAGCATAATTCGCAATTCTATGAAAAAAGGTCAGAATTGAGATATTAACTTGCAGTTTTAAAAAAGTCAGAATTGTGAGATGTAAACTCAATTGCAAGTTCATAAATCACAATTCTAAGAAAAAAGTCAGAATCGTGAGATATAAACTCGCAATTCTAAAAAAGTCAGAATTGTGAGATATAAACTAACAATTACAAGCTAGCATAATTCGCAATTCTATGAAAAAAAGTCAGAATTGAGATATTAACTTGCAGTTTTAAAAAAGTCAGAATTGTGAGATGTAAACTCTCAATTGCAAGTTCATAAATCACTATTCTAAGAAAAAATTCAGAATCGTGAGGTATAAACTCGCAATTCTAAAAACAGTCAGAATCGTGAGATATAAACTCGCAATTCTAAAAAAGTCAGAATCGTGAGATATAAACTCGCAATTCTAAAAAAGTCAGAATCGTGAGATATAAACTCGCAATTCTAAAAAAGTCAGAATCGTGAGATATAAACTCGCAATTCTAAAAAAGTCAGAATCGT
>NW_015505709.1:1046933-1051268 GCF_001515645.1 Sinocyclocheilus grahami
TGTGAGATGTAAACTCAATTGCAAGTTCATAAATCACAATTCTAAGAAAAAAGTCAGAATCGTGAGATATAAATGTGCAATTCTAAAAAAGTCAGAATCGTGAGATATAAACTCGCAATTCTAAAAAAGTCAGAATTGTGAGATATAAACTAACAATTACAAGCTAGCATAATTCGCAATTCTATGAAAAAAGGTCAGAATTGAGATATTAACTTGCGGTTTTAAAAAAGTCAGAAATGTGAGATGTAAACTCAATTGCAAGTTCATAAATCACAATTCTAAGAAAAAAGTCAGAATCGTGAAATATAAACTCGCAATTCTAAAAAAGTCAGAATCGTCAGATATAAACTCGCATTTCTAAAAAAGTCAGAATCGTGAGATATAAACTCGCAATTCTAAAAAAGTCAATTGTGAGTTACAAACTAACAATTACAAGCTAGCATAATTCACAATTATACAAAAAAGGTCAGAATTGTGAGATATTAACTTGCCGTTTTAAAAAAGTCAGAATTGGGAGATGTAAACGCTCAATTGCAAGTTCATGAATCACAATTCTAAGAAAAAAGTCACAATCGTGAGATATAATCTTGCAATTCTAAAAAAGTCAGAATCGTGAGATATAAACTTGCAATTCTAAAAAAAGTCAATTGTGAGTTACAAACTAACAATTACAAGCTAGCATAATTCACAATTCTACAAAAAAGGTCAGAATTGTGAGATGTAAACTCAATTGCAAGTTCATAAATCACAATTCTAAGAAATAAGTCAGAATCGTGAGATAAACTCGCAATTCTAAAAAAGTCAGAATCATGAGATATAAACTCGCAATTATACAAAAGTCAGAATTGTGAGAAATAACCGCAATTGTGAAAAAAGTAGTCAGAATTGTGAGATAAAAAGTCACAATTACCTAATATTTATTTGTATTCTGTTGCAGAAATAAGCTTCTATAATTTTTCAATTGCAGCCTCTCTAAAAGCAGCTCTACAGAGCGCAACAGTGGCCACACTGCTTTTTTCACAAGTATTTTTCCCATTAATTTCTCCATAAAGATTTCATAAAGTTCTCCAATAAAGAAATCAAAGCCTTAAACTAAACCAACCAGCTCTGATACGAATCATTACAAACTCAGATTGGAAGAAAAAATATTTGAAATCTGGAAAGTTACAAAAGTTTTCTGAAGGCATGAACTGCTCATCCCACGAAGCATTGTGAATAACGTAATCAAATCAGAAACTAAGGTTCAATATAAAACAATATATTTTAACTATATTACAAAACATTGTGACTGTTGTTCACAGTGCTGCATTGCAGTGGTCGATCGTTGCTGAGCTCTTTTGCAGTGATTTTTTGTTTCCATAGTAACAATGAGTCCTCTGACTGGTTTCTTTCTAGTTAAGATTATGGCGTAGAGGAATTCGGCTATAAAAAATATCTTAATAAAAGACCTTGAAATCATAGACGTATGGCTTTTACAGCAGCACACACCACCTCTTCAAGTTCAAAAGCCTCTTGAAAGGTTTATGCGCTGTTGGGGTTAGAATTCAATTAATCTATGGAGAAAATAAATGGGATTTTTGCTTCTGGAAGCTGACTGTTGTGCTCTAGAAGTGGGCTTTGCCTTTTTTTTTTTTTGAGCTGTCAGTCAGCCACTAAACGGGATCATTTCGTTTGGACAGTGTTACTGTGTGGTCTGTTCATTTGTGGTCCTCGAGTATTACCTGAGCTGGTGAGATGACAGAGAATCACTTCAGTGTTCGTCTGTTTGTACAGCCTGTGATTCACAAACTCATCTGTCCCCAAGTCTGACATGTTTGGTCATACAGTGATAGAGACAGACAACTTTAATGCGACGTCACTGCCTTTATCTCTCTCTGGGGTTATGATCGACAATATTAGTGGTATTATCTATGATAATTATGCTTTGGCTATATATTTGGTTACATATTGCATCAAATTTAAACCAGGTGCCAACACATTATGGTCATGTGATTATGTGCCAAAAAGCAGTTTACTGGATTTCAGCTACAAAAGTGGAATATTGTGGATGTTAATAAATTCACAACTTTTTTTTTTGTTTTTTTTTTAAAAGCTCTTTGTGATTGTCTTTATTTATATGCCTCATTAAAATATGATAAACTAAATGTTTTAGTTATTCTAATTTAGGCAACTGATAGAAATTGCTTAATGGCCATTCCTAAACCCATCGTCAATGGAATGTATGAATGGTAATAACTCACAAAACACAACCATAACTATATATATATATATATTTATTATTGTTTTTATAATATTGCTTATCTTTAATGCATTGATCAACAGATATCAGAGGAACAAAACCAAAATAATATATATTAATATATATCACAAATTACCAGATCATTCTTAAAACTAGTAGTAGCAAAAAGCAATTGTAGGCTGTTGGAATGTTGCATAGTTCTGCTATAAACTATAAATAAAAAATTGCTTATCTTTAGTTCTGGAACCTAATGGTGAACATGATTATTGGTTTGATATTCGTATAGGGTCATCATGCCAAGTCAAATTCATTAGTGAAGGCCTTGCATTAGCAAATTATCTGCTTGTCTGGTGTAAAAATTACACCTCCTGCAGAAAGGAAATTGAAATGTTTTAAGAAAGGTTTTACGATAAGGTTTATGGATGGGTATGCTTATCAGCCCTGTTTCTGGCCTAACAGTGTGAAATTTAAAGCTGCAATCGATAATTTTCCAAATGCCTGGAATTAGCTTGGAATTATTCTGAAAACAAATGGCTCGACGGACAGTAAAATTACTGTCGCACAACCATTAACATCCTGCCAGATGGTATCTTTTTTCCATCCATCTGTCATGTCCGGGGTCCTCAACTGTATTTGACCCATGTTTAGTTTTCGTGTTCCACACAAGAAGTTGTGGAGTCGTCTCCACCTCAATCAGGCTCAAGTTCAGATCATCTCCAGATCTCCTCAACTAATATTCAGCAAATGGGGTTTATCTTAGTCATGGGCTGTTAACTTCTTCCTGCCTATGCAGTGGAACTTGCCATTCAACTCACCTTATCAAAATTATAGTTAGAGCTGAAATTCAACACTTAAACAAGCAAACAAAACAACAAAGAATAAAAGTTCAAATGTGCTAATTGTTCGAGTATAATGTTCAGCCAGATTCAAATTATATTCAAATTCTAACTTGAATAAGTTAGTTCAAATAGTTTAGATTTGCTTCAGTCGCAGGAGTCTCAGGTTGATTAAATATACTTGGTTGGAGAAAACACAGGAATGGTCTTCATGGCTGGAGCTGCTCACCAAATCTTGACATCCTTCAGCTCTAGATCTCCCACAATCGCTATCACATCCACACAACTTAGATCCTGCACACGATGCTTGTAACTCAGCTGGTGGAACCCGTTTACTGCCACTTTAAACTCCTGAGCTTCACACAGGATGATCATCTGCCATGGAAAAGCGTAAGGTCAGAGGTCACAGAGCAGATACCACTCAAAAACACTGCAAAAATGAATGAGATGCACACGCAGGAACTGATGAAATATCTAACCTAATCATGGCCTCCATCCTGCATTTTCAGAGATACACCAAAACCAAGTCATCATTCAAGTCAACATGAATTGGCATGAAAGCTATTTAACTTGAAAAATGTCCAAATTAGGCAAAATGCCCAGTGGTGATTTTGGCCTCCATACAGGTATTACTTTACACATGCTGTACTGAATTGGTATGTCCTTCGAATTAAAATAATTTACTCATTAATCAAAATTTGTTTTAATTATTAACTAATTAGAATCAGTAAAAAAGTAACTCCTTAAAATGATAAGACCCATAAAATAGCATTTGGACATTTTTACAGCATGACGGGAAATAAATAGAACATTGCTGTAACATGCCTTTAATGTAACTAAATTAACATTAAATTACTGCCGCATTTTACATTACTGATAACATTAGTCTTAAAGGGGTCCTACTATGCTCTTTTACAAAGTCTTGATTTTGTTTTGGGGGTGTACTAGAACAGACTCTCATACTAGGTTGTTCGAAAAACACATTATTTTTCACATATTTTACATTATTACAACACCTCTCTCCCCAGTCTGGCATGAACGGCTCGAATAGTTCCTGTTTTAAATGAAGGCCCGCCTTTTGAAATACGAAATGTGCTGTGATTGGTTAGCTGGGCCAGTGCGTGCTGTTATTGGCAGCACTCGGCGCCTGTCGGGAAATGTCACGCCCCTTACCACCTTCAGTGTATAATTATTAGCAAATATTGCGTCAAAATCATATCAATTTGAGCACGATTTAAACCCGGATGATTGTAATCACTC
>NW_015505709.1:1051885-1054569 GCF_001515645.1 Sinocyclocheilus grahami
TTAGCTGGGCCAGTGTGTGCTGTGATTGGTTAGCTGGGCCAGTGTGTGCTGTGATTGGCAGCACTTGGCGCCTGTCGGGAAATATCACGCCCCTTACCAGCTCCTTCTGAAGTGGACTTTGAGCTTTGTAACTTTGCAGATCTTTTTTTAATGCTCAAACAGCAACATTACAGACTAACTAAAGTTGAAAAAGTGAAAAAGCATAATAGGACCCCTATAAAGGTAGGGTAGGCGATTTCGGAGTGGCTAGCAATAGCAAGCTAGCTCTGAAAGCATAAGATCCCACCCTCCCTGCAAATCACTCTCCAAAGCCACGCCTCCTCCAGAACACATGAGCGCACACAGGTTAACCAGCAACATGATGGTGGAGGGTTGAATGCAACACTGTCAGATTACCTCGTGTCTCATTCACCGGTGAGAAAACACTACAGTTCAAAAGCACATTATATTACAACAATAACGCCTTTCATTCTCACTCGGTCTACAATAGTGTAATGGAACGCACTGATGACGTTTCATGTCTGCATGAACAGGGTGCACGCAGGTATGCAAATACATACATTGACAGGCAGGTAGGACAGCCTATCGTAGCTCTCGGGCCGAGGAATATGATTGGATGAACATTTTATGGTCCTGTGCCTTCCACAGACGATATAAATACATATAAACTTATGTATTTATATTATATAAATACGTAACGCTAACCCCTAACCCTTTCAACCAGAATAACTAAAAAAAATGTGTGAATCAAATCACCTACACTGCCTTTAAACAAAGCCTAAAAATCTATTAAAGAGACAGTTCACCTAAAAATGTAAAAAAAAAATGCTGTCATTATTTACTCACCCTCAAGTTGTTCCCAACCTGTATAAGTTTCTTTCTTCTTTTGAACACAAAAGGAAGATATTTTGAAGAATGTGGGTAACCGAACAGTTGCTGGTCCCAACTGACTTCCATAGTATGGAACAAATAAAAATACTATGGAAATCAATGGGGACCAGAAACTGCTTGGTTACCTGCATTCTGCTCCTTCTGTGTTCAGCAGAAGAAATTCTTAAGGCATGGAACAACTTGAGGGTACATTTTCATTTTTTGGTGAACTATCCATTTATTGTGTAGCTAACAATAAAAGTCATTTCAGACGTGAAGAAAGTTGTTACATTATGATGAAAGGTTACAAAGACAAGCATTTTTTCTCTCTTTGGAATAATATGAATTTAATGACCCGGGAATGGCCATTAAGAAAGTAAATACAGTTCATTTAGATTTCATGTTGACTTGAAATTTCAGCAAATGCTCTCAATTAGTGACAAACAAGGACTGATACCTCAAAGTATTGACCGGGTGAGAAGGGAAAGCTGGGGAGGGAAGTCTCCTCAACCCCCCAACAACCAGACAGGAAAGAGTTTCGAATGAAGGAACCAGTTTTGAAACGAGGGTTTAAGTGTAAAGCAATGTCCTCGGAGTTACTGATGCGCAGGTTTACAGAGAATCTGTGGGGATAACGGAAGAAATCGAAGACATCAATACATAATTTAATGAGAAATGGGTTAAAAATGACAAAAAGCATGTATTATATATTATATATCTAGAATATTCCAGTGGCATTCCTGATGGTTGTTTTCTTCTCATACCTCTCTGGGGAACCAGAGATCTGCCCCTTCACCATAATGGAATCTCCTGGACTCAATCCTTTCGCAAGTTTGCTCTTAAATGGAAGACTCTGGAGCAAAAAAAGAAACACATCTGACAATGGTTTCAAATTCAGCACGACAAAGACAGCACAACCACCACAATAATTCCCAGCTATTACTCCCACGTTATTGCTATGCAGTCAATTAAGGCTGGAATACACAACACATCTTTTAACATCGGAACAGATTTTAAACCACTAGGAATCAGACACTTGCCGACTTTGTAAATGGTTACAGAGAAAACCTGGGCATAACACACTAAATGACTGAGGATCACACACTAACACACTTTTCAATTCGTTCCTGAAAAAAAACAAACAAATGTGCATCTGAGGGACGCATGAAAAAAATGAAAACAATATGTGTTCTGAAATTGACTCAAAATATCAAACGTGTTTGAAATCCTCCAACTGGATGGAATCATAGGCTGAAGCTAAAAAGGTCTGTGCCAATCGTCTATATGTGATTTTCTCTGAAATACCAGCTCGACTCGTCCAGATTGCAAAACGGGGGGAAAATCTGTGCAAAAGTTGGGTGGTATATTCCAGCATTAAAGGGATAGTTCACCCAAAAATGAAAATGTGATGTTTATCTGCTTACCCCCAGGGCATCCAAGATGTAGGTGACTTTGTTTCTTCAGTAGAACACAAACAGAGATTTTTAAGTCAAACCGTTGCAGGTTGTCAGTCATATAATGGAGGTGAATTGGAATCGCGGCTTTGAGGGTCAAAAAAACATACACAAACAAAACCAAATTAAACCCTGCGGCTCGTGACGATATATTGATGTGTAAAGACACAAAACGATCGGTCTGTGCAAGAAACTGAACAGTATTTATATCGTCTTTTACCTCAGATTTTCACTGCAATGTCTGAATTGTCCTGAGCACGTTCAACAGCCGGCGCCTGACGCGTCTTCTTCTTCTTCTTGCTTTACGGCGGATCGCAGACTTATAAGTGCATTACTGCCACCTATCTCTCAAATGGACCA
>NW_015505709.1:1055505-1062733 GCF_001515645.1 Sinocyclocheilus grahami
CGTGACGATATATTGATGTGTAAAGACACAAAACGATCGGTCTGTGCAAGAAACTGAACAGTATTTATATCGTCTTTTACCTCAGATTTTCACTGCAATGTCTGAATTGTCCTGAGCACGTTCAACAGCCGGCGCCTGGTCCATTTGAGAGATAGGTGGCGGTAATGCACTTATAAGTCTGCGATCCGCCGTAAAGCAAGAAGACGCTAACGCGCTCAGGACAGTTCAGACATTGCAGTGCATCAGAGGTAAAAACCGCTATATATACACTGTTCAGTTTCTTGCACAGACCGATCGTTTCGTGTCTTTACACATCAATATATCGCCACGAGCCACAGGGTTTAATTTGGTTTTGTTTGTGTATGTTTTCTTGACTCTCAAAGCCGTGATTCCTATTCACTTCCATTATATGACTGACAGATTCCAACGGTTTGAGTTAAAAATCTTCGTTTGTGTTCTACTGAAGAAAAAGTCACCTACATCTTGGATGCCCTGGGGGTAAGCAGATAAACATCACATTTTCATTTTTGGGTGAACTGTCCCTTTAAGGTGCTCTGAATGTACTGCAATACTGTATGATTGCCAAGGTGTTGCTAAGCCAGCTGTTAGGGTGTTATAGGTGGTTCCCAGGGCATTATTAGCTGGTTGTTGTGAAACAACTCAAATCACTTTAAGGAGTTACATTATAACGTGCAAATTCACACACAGTGTCTCTTTAATTTGGCCAGGATTGCAAAGTTCCTGTCTTGATATGCAAGAAGGTTTAGAGAAAATATGAAATAAGCTCAATGTTATTATAGATTAAAAAGGGTTTTATAATTAAATACTTCTGAAAGGTCATCTAAAATTACCCTCTTCCCCCTCCCCCGATTTAAGGGTCAAAGTGACCAAATAATGACAATGTCCTGGTTTCTGTTCAGACTGTGAGGCATCCACTTCAATTTGATTTAATTTATTCTGAAATTGAATTTAAAGTATTATCTGCAGTTAAAAGTAAAGCTGCCACATAAAAACTGGTGTTGCATGTGAAAACAATTCCCCCTTTAGGCAAATGTTCAGCCTAACATGTACTCACCGTGTCACCTGACTCCGACATGACTGACTATTGGACGAAAGAGGAGGGAATGTTTTAATTAAACAGCTTCAGCTAAACTATCTATTTTACTGCAATACAAAGATACACATCAGTTAAATAACAAATATATATATATATAATTTTGAATGGTAAAACTTTTGAACGGTACTGTATTTTTCATACATTTACAGAGACCGAGAGTATACCATATAGAGAGAAATACACTAATGTTCAAAAGTTTGAGGTCAATAAGGAAAAAAAAAAAAAGACTGTTGTTCATTTGGACATTCTATTAATCAAAGAATCCTGAAAAAAATGTATCACCGTTTCCACAATAATATTAAGCAGCACAACTCTTTTTAAAAAAATGTTTCTTGATTACCGAAAACTGGTGTTGCATGTGAAAACAATTCCCCCTTTAGGCAAATGTTCAGCCTAACATGTACTCACCGTGTCACCTGACTCCGACATGACTGACTATTGGACGAAAGAGGAGGGAATGTTTTAATTAAACAGCTTCAGCTAAACTATCTATTTTACTGCAATACAAAGATACACATCAGTTAAATAACAAATATATATATATATAATTTTGAATGGTAAAACTTTTGAACGGTACTGTATTTTTCATACATTTACAGAGACCGAGAGTATACCATATAGAGAGAAATACACTAATGTTCAAAAGTTTGAGGTCAATAAGGAAAAAAAAAAAAGACTGTTGTTCATTTGAACATTCTATTAATCAAAGAATCCTGAAAAAAATGTATCACCGTTTCCACAATAATATTAAGCAGCACAACTCTTTTTAAAAAAAATGTTTCTTGATTACCGAATCAGCATATTAGAATTAATTCTGAAGGATCATGTGACACGGAAGACTGAAGTAATGATGCTGAAAATTCAGCTTCGCATCACAGGAATAAACTTAAAATATATTAAAATACAAAACGGTTATTTATAACTATAATTATATTTCACAATATTACGGTTTTAACTATTTTTGAACAAATAAATGCAGACTTGGTAAGCATAAGAAACTAGTTTAAAAAAAAATAAATTACAAAAATCTTACTGTATCCAAACCTTTGAACAATAGCGTGCATATACTGTATATAGAAAACAGCAAAATCGGTATAGCCACTTACATAAGGCTGTGTTCTTTTGCTTGCAACTGCATTTGAAGGTGTTATGGAGCTCTAAAAAAGATCAAATCATCATGTTTATATCACAAAATGCAATCCCAATCAGATCATAACAAACAGTAAACATACTGATCAAATAAATTGTGTGTATCATGTACAATATATCTCTGACCTACAGTGCAATTGATCTACTACTACTCTCTCATATACTGTACCTGCCCTATATTGACAGTGTTTGTGCATATATGTCAGTCCCATTAAGGTACTTTTTACATTTAAATGCAAATCCAAACATTTTCTTAAAAATGTTTTAAACATTTAGACCTGGTTTCATAGACAGGGCTTAGCCTAAACCTGGATTATGCCATAGTTCAATTAGGACATTTAAGTAATTTTTATAAATGTGCCTTAAACTGATAGAACTCAAGTTGGTTATAACCTTGAACAAATCTTTCTGCACAAGTATGATGATCTCGAAGGCAGCGCCGTGTCTGAAGGGCATCAGGTAGTGGATCTCCTCTTTTCCCCAGCGCTCCTTCTGCAGTGTGTTACAGACGATGTAGGGAGACCGCTTGAAGCGAGGATTAAAATGAAAGGCCACGTCTGCCCGAGGCTTCATGCTGCTCCCGCAGGTCAGGTCAACCTGAAATCTACAAGACATTTGACTGTTTATCACTGTCTGGACTGGCTGACAAAATCCAAATGTGATTCAAATGATTTTTGTTATAGAAAATCTTAGAAATGCGTTATTTCTGCAACTTTTAAAATTACTTGAATGCATCGTATTGTTCTTTGTTCCTTACGCATGAATGATCTAAACAAAGAATGCAATCATTTTTTTGGTGAGACAATCATTTACATTTTTCACAAATTTTGACTTCCTCAGTTTCATCATGACCAACAATTTTAACAAGCATCTAATAAAGAATACTCTGCTTGGTTAACACAGAGACAACAGTGTTAATAATGATGAGTGTGCTGGAGATATCAGACATATAATGCATGAAGCAAATTAAGATATTTGTTGTTAATAATAATAATAATAATAATAATTTCATTGAACATCTTTAAATCATGTAAAAAAGTGGAAAAATATAAATCCATTAATTAATATAAATATAAATATATAGTGGGTATAGAAAAGAATCACCCCCTTTTAAAATGATCACATTTTGTTGCTTTGCAGCCTGAAATGAAGACGGACACAGTTTTAGTTTTATCCAGCTGTATTTACTCACTGCAACTTATAACATCCAACTGAAAGAAGTAACACCAAATATGTCAGAACAAAAAAAAGAAACATTCACTGAGTTGGAAAAAGGATCAAAATGACTTGCAAACTCAATCAGGTGTAACTAATCACCTTCTCAACGGCACACAAAGCCATGCGACTTTCAAACGCTGTGGTCATTTTGATCAGCTCAGACACAAATGTTTGTCTAGAGTAATTTGTGCTTATTAGTACGCTTGAACTGGATCATCGAAGATCAGAAACAAAGACATTGGTTAATAGAACGGGATTAAATACATAAAGCATATTTGTGTTGTTTAACATTTAATTATTGCAGGTTTGCGTCATATTCTGAGTTGCATTATTTGTATTCATTTTGAGGAATACTGAATCTGTGTGGTTTTGTTTTTTTGTCAGTGAGATGCATTAACGCATATTCATATTTATTTTAGAACTACAGTAACATCTTCTGATTTCTCTCAACACTGTGAGTATAACTTACTTATTTGAAAAAGTAACTCAGATATTCTCTTGTAAATTGAAAAGTAATGCGTTACTTTACTAGTTACTTGAAAAAAGTAATCTGATTACGTAACTCGCGTTACTTGTAATGCGTTACCCCAGCACTGCTCCTAACTCCCATGATCATGAGCACGAGCCCTTCTTTGAACCAACACTGAGCTGACTCGAGCTAAATAATGACACTTTTGTATTTTAAAGCTGCTTTACAGCAGAATCTGAACTGTCTCCATAGCTGAGTTTCCATGACTGATTCTGATGCTTCCGTTTATCTCCGTGAAGCTGCTTCGACACAATCAGCCAGAAATAGAACTTTTTTATTTTAAAAACAAACAAGCAAGCCCTCTCCAGATTTAAAAAGTAACGCAAAAGTAACGTAACGCATTACTTTCCATAAAAAGTAACTAAGTAACGTGATTAGTTACTTTTTTAATGGAGTAACGCAATATTGTAACGCATTACTTTTCAAAGTAACTTTCCCCAACACTGCTCAAATGCTACTGTACTAGCTCCTGTTCTTCTGTCTAGAAACCGCGGTGATATTTAACATGAATAGAACCCTTCCTAACCTCGGCCGCTCACCTGTCAGAGTCACTGGGTGCACTGCCCTGCACGAGCACCATCTCTCCGGGCTGAAGTCCGCCCAGGATGGTCCCAGCGTAAGGTATCGGCTAGAGGCAGAAATGAAAATAATGAGTTTATTTTTTTAATACATTTTAAACCATTCACGTTTTCGTCACTGCAAACCAGGCGGAGCATTAACAGATAAACAACAGATGAAATCGCAATAGCGTTATACGCTAGAAGCATCGACCCATAAGCAAAACAAGCATAAGTAGGGTAACTCTTACTGGATTCATTATTGTTTGTTTCGGGTTTGCGACAGACATATTGGCGACGCTGTTCAGAAAGCCTCTTTATATGCTGTTATTGCGAGTTAATCACCATCAGAGGAAGAAAATATGAACGCTTTCTGCACTTTCACTTCCGCCTGTGAGGACGACGCATTCGGTAACCCGCGATATGAGCGCGACGCGTTTGAGAGGGACGCGTGTGGTGACCAATCAGCACGCGATATGAGCGCGACGCTTTCATTGACCAATCAATTGCGATATGAGCGCGATGCGTTCTGTGGGCAAAGTGTCGCGTCTCTATGGGCGGGCTCAAGGTGAGACTAGAGCCAATCAGAGTGCAACGTATTTAACGTTACCGACCAATCACGGCGCTGCTATTTGTGTAGTGGCGTTTGTGCTGTTTTTCATTCGAAGCGAGAAATAATGTGAATAATACTAATACAAATTCAATAATTTCAGACGTTTGCCCGCTTTGTTCTGAACATAAATGATCTCACTTTGTACCCCCCTCCCCCTGCGTGAATGTATAACAATGATAAGAGAGGAATGCGTTCCACTTGATGTTAAATCGAGGCACGTGACACGGAAGTAGCTGCAGATTTTTTTTTTTTTTACTTTATTGAACAATGTGAACTTTACAACCATAAATGGCCTGGTACAAAATGCTACATTTCTTATTCAGACAACAGACAAGCGGAAGTATCTGCAGATCCTGAACATCCTCAGTGGTTCATGCGCACACTGCAGTCCAAGCATGCGAGCTAGGGATGGGCGATACCCCTTATTTTGTTTTCGATACGATACCGATATTTTTCAAGGCAGTATCGGCGATACCGATACCGATTCGATACTTCTGCACTAAACTTTTAAATTATGAAATTATTAAATTACTAAGAGTAAAATGGGTAATGAAAAGCACTTAACTTTGTTTAAAACGCATTTTAACCCGTTTAATCCCAAAGTTTTCCCAGACATGAAAATATCCAAATGATGTGTCATTAGTAACCCTTTGAAATAATCAATACATTTTTTTGTGTGTGTGTGGAAAAGTGTGTGGAAAATGTTCTTTTATGGTTAGTCACAATTGTAACCGGTGGGATAATGTGTATACTGAATTAACATATTTCTGCAGTCTTCAATTTTTTTATATATCTTAGCCCCGCTATTTTAAACTGTTTGATCACATTCTAGGGTTACTATTATGCATAAAAAACTCTTATACAACATTGATAGGAATACTGAGATCAAATACAAAAAAATACACCCATCAATGTATTTCAAAATTGTTACTTTTTTGTAACATATATCATCACATTTTTATATTAGTGCTACCAGTATTACAACATTACTATTCTAACTTATTTGTAACATTTGAACTTTTGATTTAGTGCAATATTTTGTACTGCTATTAGGGACTGCCAGTGAATGGCTGTTGCGTGCATAAAATGCAACCTTTTTTATTCTGACAGTGCATGATTTCTATTAACATTACAGAATAGAACATGATCATCGCTAACAAAGGTTATTCGTCCAATTCAATGCATATTGTACGCATTATTATTATTATTGTTAAATAAACAAAATAACGTAAATAAAATGTTATTTTTGTTTGAGTATCGATATTTTCGATACTCGCGTCAGTATCGATATATCGTTACTTCGGATCGATACGCCCATCCCTAATGCGAGCGCACTGTCTGCGGGTCATCATCTCCTGCATTCTGGGGTGCTCCGCGGAGTTTTGTGTGATAGATGATCGGGTCGGGTTAGGGAGAGAGTTTGATGGAATTGGTGGATTAAGTGGAGGAGGAGTAAATTGTGTTCACTTTTTTAAATTGTACTATTTGCATGCATACTGTCGAGAGTTGTGGGTGACTGCATGTTGCTTTCGTTCACAGGCCACTTCCAGACTTCTTGTGAATTATGAAGAACCGTATCGGAGTCAGATATTGGATTTCTTGTTCAAGGTATTCACATGCGGTTAAGATGTGTGGCATTTAATGATGCACGTGCATTGAATAACCTTGCTATGTTGCCGGTTTGGTTTTATTCAGCCCAACTTTGGAGCTTCATTGCATATCCTAAAAGTAGAAATAGGAGGCGATGCTCAAACCACAGGTAATATAAAGTGTCTATGTTTGTCTTTCTCTTCCCTGCCTGTCTTGTCCGCATCTATTCGTTTATTAAAGGGGTCATATGATGCGATTTCAAGTTTTCCTTTCTCTTTGGAGTGTTACAAGCTGATTGTGCGTAGATAAGATCCCTGAAGTTGCAAAGACTAAAGTCTCAAAACCAAAGAGATATTCTTTATCAAAGTTAAGACTCTGCCACGCCCCCCTAAAACGGCTCGTTCTAACACGCCCCCACATATCTACCTCACTATGTGGAAATATTAGCATAATGC
>NW_015505709.1:1064690-1065674 GCF_001515645.1 Sinocyclocheilus grahami
AGGTCATTTGTTATTATGTTATTAGTTTAAGTATTTGCTATTGACTGTTCAAATGCGGAGTTTTGCGCATCGTGTGTGTGTGTGTGCGCGCGTGTCAGAGAGATCACAGTAGATTCAGCTGTCTTAACCGCGGCTTGTGTACTGCATCATTACTGTGTCTGTTCCCCTTTCGGTCTTGAACTGATGGTAAAACTAATGACATTATTTACTGTCTTTACGTTTATTTTGAAAGATGAAGCTAGCGATTATGGAAAGGGGCGTTACATTTCCGACGAGTGCTTGCGGTGTTCGGCCAATCACAATGCACTGGGTCAGCTGGCCAATCAGAGCAGACTGCGCTTGTCGGAAGGAGGGGCTTTGTTGAAAACGACGTGTTTGAGAGAGGCGGGGCATAGAGGACCTACAATAATGTACAGTATTTGAAAAATAATGTGTTTTTTGAACATTAAAGCATGTCAACATATTCTGTTACACCAAATACACAAAATAATGATCTTTAAAAAAGCAATTCATATATCGCATCAAAAGCTATATCTACTGTTGCGAATTCAATATACCCCTGCTTCTGTTTTTGAAGGAATAAAATGAGTTAAGATGGAACAAAAAGTAAAAAAAAAAAAAAGTTATATCTGGAAAGAAAACCTTATTACGTAGTTTGGCGTAATATTTTATTATTATTTCGCAGAAAACAACAGTTTAACAAAACATGTTCACTGGTTGTTTGAAAACAACTTTGTACATGAATCAGTCATGTGATGCCAACATGCTAGAGAAAAAAAACTAAAGAACCCGGAAATGAGATGATTAAGAGGACCCCTTCAAACCCTCGTGACTGTCAATGTAAAAAAAAATAAAAATAATAAAATCATTTATTTGACCTTTAATAAGAAGGCAAGGTTAATTCTTTATTTGACCCTCTAACTCTAGCACTTTCTATTCTATTTTAATTCTACTTTATATATTTATCTTTAAAAAAAAACACTA
>NW_015505709.1:1065753-1069711 GCF_001515645.1 Sinocyclocheilus grahami
GGGGCTTTGTTGAAAACGACGTGTTTGAGAGAGGCGGGGCATAGAGGACCTACAATAATGTACAGTATTTGAAAAATAATGTGTTTTTTGAACATTAAAGCATGTCAACATATTCTGTTACACCAAATACACAAAATAATGATCTTTAAAAAAGCAATTCATATATCGCATCAAAAGCTATATCTACTGTTGCGAATTCACTATACCCCTGCTTCTGTTTTTGAAGGAATAAAATGAGTTAAGATGGAACAAAAAGTAAAAAAAAAAAAAAGTTATATCTGGAAAGAAAACCTTATTACGTAGTTTGGCGTAATATTTTATTATTATTTCGCAGAAAACAACAGTTTAACAAAACATGTTCACTGGTTGTTTGAAAACAACTTTGTACATGAATCAGTCATGTGATGCCAACATGCTAGAGAAAAAAAACTAAAGAACCCGGAAATGAGATGATTAAGAGGACCCCTTCAAACCCTCGTGACTGTCAATGTCAAAAAAAATAAAAATAATAAAATCATTTATTTGACCTTTAATAAGAAGGCAAGGTTAATTCTTTATTTGACCCTCTAACTCTAGCACTTTCTATTATATTTTAATTCTACTTTATATATTTATCTTTAAAAAAAAACACTAGCTTTCTATTTTTTCTATTCTATCTACTTGTTTTTCTTTGTGTGTGTGTGTGTGTGTGTGTGTGTGTGTGTGTGTATAATATATACATAAACATATAGAGACACATCTTTTTTTGACCAATTAATACTAGCACTTACCTATTCTATTCTATTCTATTCTGTTTGCTCTAATTTATTTACAATAAAAAACTTGCTACGTGTACTGCGTTAGGCTAACCGAGACTTGTCATTTGCACTTATATATTGTTTCTCTTTTGTTAGTTTTGATTGCTTCTGTTGTCCTCATTTGTAAGTCGCTTTGGATAAAAGCGTCTGCTAAATGACTAAATGTAATGTAATTCAGATTGTAAAATGTCATGTGATGTGACTCCCCAAAATCATCAAATAAAATAATAATTCATGATATTTGCAAAACAAATGTTTTATACTTGAAAAGATAAACCTTTTGATGCGACTGGCCCAAATTTGAATCTGCCTTTTACAGATCCCATTAGGCTTTAGGGGTTCAAATGCACTGAATATGTTTTGCATATTGTTTTAAAATGTACTACAGTACACATAGGGAAAATTGTATTTGCTACTATTTGCACTTAAGTGCAAAGACAATACTGCTATTTTCACTACAAATAGCCCCTGCTTTATATGTATGACTTTTTTCCTCTTTCTATATTTTCACACGCTTAATCTGCATTCACACTGCCATTGGTTCAGTTGCCTGAGGTCGCAAGTCTCTGAGTTGTTTTCTAGTAGGTGGTCCTGCTGTAGTATCTAAATGTGTCAGGTGGCGGACTATTGGTAGTAGCCATGCATTTGCATTTCATTTGAGCTCCATCCAACTATCAAGCATTGCCAACAATCGCTGACGCTCATGTTGCAGGAAATTGCCAACTCCTAGAAAAAAAAGCTGTCAGGTTGCTTTGTCATTGCGAATCACTAGCAGTGTCAAGTGTCAGCCCATTTTTACAGCAGTTATTAATGCAAAAATAAAATATTAAAATAGAAAAAAATCTAATATAATAATAAAATTGTAAACAAATGTAAAAAAAAAAAAAAAAAATAAAAAATCTTTATAGAAATGTCCTTGATGTTTTTGTATCCTAACAGTAGAGGTATTTTCTAAAACTTTTTCCTTGAATGTCATCGCTTTGTCTTGTCCTTGGCTGGTGCATGTGAAATGTCATTCAAGGACCCCCTTTATGAGCGTTTGTTAAAATCTCCCGCGGAATTCCAAGGCTGAACAGCCCGATATAGGCAGCAGGACAAGAGGGAAATGTGCGAAAATGTGCAGAGCAGCAAGGAAAGGAAGATGAAAGTGACACATGCGACCCATGCTTCAGAAGCCGATGACCGTAGCCCAAACCAGACTGAATAATCTGAATGCACCATCATTTTTTCTTTTTGAATCCTTTCACTCGCTCTGCCTCTGACTGCTGGCGCTTCTCATTCTACACAATGGCAAATTCACTCATTTTTACAGCAGATATTAAAAAAAAAAAAAAAAATAAAAAAAAAAAAAAATCTATTAAAAAAAAAAAAAAAAAAAAAAAATATATATATATATATATATTTAAGGGTACAGTTTTTTAGACTAAAACAAACTCTTGTTAATTGTTAAGTCTCAGCAATTTAGGTTTCCCAGAAACAAAGTTGAGAAATTTATGTTTGAGTTACTACAGGTTAAAGGTCATTTACTTGTCTGTTTGACAGATGGCACAGAACCCTCTCACATGCACAGTAAGGATGAAGCCAATTTTTTCCGTGGATATGAGTGGTGGCTAATGAAAGAAGCCAAAAAGAGAAATCCAAACATCAAGCTGATTGGTAATCAGTTTGTTTTACACTCCATTTGCCGTTTGTATATTATAGGACAGAAATAATATAGAGATGATCACAGATTCACAAAACCTTTGATTTTGAAGGTCTTCCCTGGGCATTTCTGGGATGGGTAGGAAAGGGAACCCAATGGCCTTACTTCTTTCCAAATGTTACTGCTGACTATGTTGTTACATGGATATATGGAGCAAAGCAGCATCATAACCTTGACATTGATTATATTGGGGTATGTATGCTTAAGCTAATAGTACAAATAATTAGGAGTGTAGCGTCTGGACCACTCAAACACACAATATATATTTTGTTAGCTAGATTTAACAAATACTCTGTAACACCCCAGGAAGCCGAACAGACCCCTGGTTCCATAAGCAATGCTGACACCCGATACATTTACGACCTCCTGGAATTTAGGTGAAGAAAATCGCTTCCTTGCCCATAAGGAAAATCCACAAGGGAAGGACTTTTCTTTGCTAATTAATTTATTATTCAGTAGAATTAAATAGTCTTTTATTAATTTCCTTAAAAAGATAGTTCACCCAAAAATTTAAATTACCCCATGATTTACTCACCCTCAAGCCACCCTAGGTGTATATGACTTTCCAGTGGATGACATAGGCGTAGTGTAAGTTTCGGTGAGAATATGCTAGTCTCGCGAGAACCAAGTTTTGTTCACAGCAAAGGAAAACCAATCTCCAGACATTTTTCTTTACGAAGTCTTGTTACTTACACAAACGCATCACTTCGCTTCAGAAGGCCTTTATTAACTGTTTTCAGATCATGTTAAGATCATGCCTGGCAAAAAGTACTATTTAAAAGAAATTGTAATACTTTATATATATATATATATATAATTCAGTAGAGTTAAATAGACTTTTATTAATTTCCTTAAAAAGATAGTTCACCCAAAAATTAAAATTGCCCCATGATTTACTCACCCTCAAGCCACCCTAGGTGTATATGACTTTCCAGTGGATGGCATAGGCGTAGTGTAAGTTTCGGTGAGAATATGCTAGTCTCGCGAGAACCAAGTTTTGTTCACAGCAAAGGAAAACCAATCTCCAGACATTTTTCTTTACGAAGTCTTGTTACTTACACAAACGCATCACTTCACTTCAGAAGGCCTTTATTAACCCCCCGGAGCCGTGTGGAGCACTTTTTATGATGGATGGATTTTGCAGACACCATTCACTTTCTCTGCAAAACACATCTTTATGCTAAAATGCTCCGACTAAGACTGCTTTGTATTTAGGACTATATCCTGGAATTTGATAGCAAGTTACTATGAGAATCTGTCTTTTGGTGGAGATGGGCTGATGACTGCTGAGGAACCCTGGAGTGGACATTATCTAGTGGAATCTCCAATATGGATGACTGGTAACATGTTACTAATAGTCTGGCCGGTTTTGGGCTCAACCACTCAAAGCCTCTATTTTAATTTTTAGATTTTCCTTCCTTCCTTCCTTCCTTCCTTCACTCACTCATTTACTCACTCA
>NW_015505709.1:1070208-1076643 GCF_001515645.1 Sinocyclocheilus grahami
CCCCATGATTTACTCACCCTCAAGCCACCCTAGGTGTATATGACTTTCCAGTGGATGACATAGGCGTAGTGTAAGTTTCGGGGAGAATATGCTAGTCTCGCGAGAACCAAGTTTTGTTCACAGCAAAGGAAAACCAATCTCCAGACATTTTTCTTTACGAAGACTTGTTACTTACACAAACGCATAACTTCACTTCAGAAGGCCTTTATTAACCCCCCGGAGCCGTGTGGAGCACTTTTTATGATGGATGGATTTTGCAGACACCATTCACTTTCTCTGCAAAACACATCTTTATGCTAAAATGCTCCGACTAAGACTGCTTTGTATTTAGGACTATATCCTGGAATTTGATAGCAAGTTACTATGAGAATCTGTCTTTTGGTGGAGATGGGCTGATGACTGCTGAGGAACCCTGGAGTGGACATTATCTAGTGGAATCTCCAATATGGATGACTGGTAACATGTTACTAATAGTCTGGCCGGTTTTGGGCTCAACCACTCAAAGCCTCTATTTTAATTTTTAGATTTTCCTTCCTTCCTTCCTTCCTTCCTTTACTCACTCATTTACTCACTCATTTACTCACTCATTTACTCACTCATTTACTCACGCACACGCACTCACTCATTTACTCACGTACTCACTCACTCATGTACTCACTCACTTACTCACTCACTCATTTACTCACTCACTCATTTACTCACTCATTTTCTCACTCATTTACTCACGCACTCGCTCATTTACTCACGCACACGCACTCGCTCATTTACTCACGCACACGCACTCACTCATTTACTCACGCACACGCACTCACTCATTTACTCACGTACTCACTCACTCATGTACTCATTTACGCACTCACTCACTCATTTACTCACTCATTTACTCACTCACTCACTCACTCATTTACTCACTCACTCACTCACTCACTCATTTACTCACTCACTCATTCACTCATTTACTCACTCACTCATTTACTCACTCACTCATTTACTCACGCACTCACTCACGCACTCACTCATTTACTCACTCACGCACTCACTCACTCGCTCATTTACTCACTCGCTCATTTACTCACTCACTCACTCACTCACTCACTCACTCATTTACTCACTCACTCAATTGTCCTACTGTTTTCAGATCATGTTAAGATCATGCCTGGCAAAAAGTACTATTTAAAAGAAATTGTAATACTTTATATATATATAAAGTATTATAAAATGATTTTAACAGACCGTAAATGAAACCTCACAATTGTTATTGAAACCATGGTGTGTGCTTGGCGATTTTCTTATGTCTTGTGAAAGTCACAAGTTTTAGTGAATAATTTATTTTGATCTCTATGCACACTTTCTCTTTTTATAGACACACAATCACTCTCAGTGCATTCGGCCTCCTCTACCGCACTTTGACGTCTCCCCTCAGAAAGCCACATTTCAGCTCAAAGGTTCTTTTGTAAGTGCAGTTCTGTCTATTCTTGATATTTCTATCCATTTATTTCTGAACCTTAAGGCTTAATATTATGTGGCTTGTGCTTTTATCTTTTTTTAGGCACCTCTCACTGACCTTCAAGTGTGGTACTCAAAATTGGATTTTGAGACCAAAAAAGATACACTGTTTCAGCGGAGCAGTCCTGTTAAGGTATATTTCAATCAGTTCGCTCCATATTTCATATCTTTTCATATTTTCTACTGTAGAATAAATAGGCAGTAAAGGAACCTTCCCGTTTCCACACAGGTCTATAATGGTTCCTTCACCTTAAGACTAGATGTTGATGAGGTTTACACAATCACGACAGTCAACACTGGACAAAGAGGCTCCTACCCAGAGCCCCCCAAATCCCGCCCATTTCCAAAGAACTACTCTGATGACTTCACTGTCGGTAATGAATATTAGTGTCAACAGGAAACTACTGGAAGCATTGACTCAACTGATGTTCATGGAAACATTACTTTTCATTCTTAGATAACCCTCCATTCTCTGAGGCCCCGTATTTTGATCAAACCGGTGTGTTTGAGTACTTCAGAAATAGCACAGATAATGGCTCGCATGCCTTTACCTTACGGCAGGTGGTCACTGAACGGCCGGTCACCTGGGCTAGAGATGCCGACCAGACCATCAGCATAATAGGGGACTACAGCAGGTATGTTTATTGATAATTTGCTGAGCCAGCAATATATGGGAGAACATTCATTTTGCAGAGATGTTTTAATCAATACTGCAGTATTATAGTAAATGACATTCTGTCTCACAATTAATCATGTAAACTAAATTCACTACTAGGGCAGACCTCGATGTGTCCTGTGCCGTCCTCATTGAAACTCCCATCACTGGAGGCGTGTTCCTGGCGGCCCGGGTTGATCAAGGTGGAGAGTCCGTCAGAGAAGCAAAGGGTGTCTTTTATTGGATTTATGCAAATGGAACCTATAAAGTGACAAATGATATAGGTAACCATTTTATATTTCCATTTCTTTGAAAACAGTTTGTTCAAATTTGGTTATAAACCAATCCAATTTTTCACCAGCCAATTTGGCTAGTAATTTTTTTTAAGTGACCGGCCAATTCAGAACATCTACTAGCTAAAACAAAACTAGATTATCAAAATCACAGCTTATGTATATTTACTTCAAGAGTGCCAGAAAACAAGCAGAAAGAGAAAAGGCGATCTAATTTATTATATTTCATATGAAGCATAGATTCTATTCACAGAAAGTCAAACTTCTTATTGAAGAATGCACACAATGCATCTTCCAGCATAGGTCAATAAGTCAATATGTACATATATTTGTCCCAACTCAATGTTAATGTAATTTACTGGAAATTCACTTTACCCTTTGTTTTGCTAATGTTGAAGGTTCCTCTTAGAGGAAGGGCTCTGATAGTAATGGCGTGTGTAAGTGATAGCGTAATTTATGAATTGATATGCATTGCTGATTTTCATGTGCGTTTGTCGGGTTGATGGGTGATAATTTTAAACCGTTGGACCATGTAAATGGGTGTGCTCTGGGGCTTACGGTGCTTATATGAAATTATTTTTCATCTGATTCCAATCTTAATTTTGTTTTATACCTGAATTAACTATTTTGATTGTGTTTTTTGACTAATCTTTGTTTTTTTACATTAAAGGTGGACAAAGAGTTCTTGCTGAAGGGCTGTCAGGAACAAGGGAAGGTGTATGGTATACCTTAACCCTTAGTGTCAAGGTAACATCTGCATATGCTGTACATTAAACGGTAGCCTTTTATCTATTCATTATGTCTTTGTTCTTAAATGTGCATCTCTTGGTCTACAGGGATATTTTGTCACGGGGTTGCTGAATGGCTATCCGCTGTGGAAGAACGCTGTTGTTCTCGAGCCCAAGAATGGCTGGGCGGCGCTAGGAACTCTCTCTTTTGAATATGCACAGTTTGATCATTTTGAAGTGAATGCAGAATAATTTCTGCATCACATCAGTTGTGTTTGCATGATCATTACACACTTTTGCTGCTTTTTACACACCTTTCAGCAGTTCCAAATTTTTATTTTAATGCCAAAAATAACACCATCTGATGAAGGTCTTATTTAATTTGGTGATTTTTACAGATTGATTTTGTCTTTGAGGTTTATAAATGAGGAATGTGAAATGTTTATCCTCTTCAAAAAGGGACGTTTTATACCAATTACTATATCTGGGCTGTTTGTCAGAGTAGTGTTTACACTACCAGTTTGGACATATTTGATGGAGTTTGTTTTCTATGAATTCTTTTAATAATAAACAGAACTAAAATTGTGGGAATGAATAAGTTTACAAGAGCAGTCTAGACAATGTGCTTTAACCTAAGACTGAGATCATACATAACATTAAACATTATTTTATCATGAATGAGCATTTAGCATGTCAAGCACCTACATGCTGACTTCACCTGTGTGTGAAGTAACATCTATTTATTACAATTATACTAAATGTTTATGGCATCAGACAAAATGTATACACTTAACCCCGTTTTAAATATGATGAAAAACATTTTAGATGAAAAAAGTTATTGGCATGAAACATACCAATGTCTTTGGGTGTGTGTTATTGTGAGTTGTAAATGTTTTCAGGCATGATTCAACATCTATTTTAAGTCAAGTTTATGTAAATAAAAGAATATTTGATATTAAAAATACAAAATGGAAATCTTGCCAATGCTCTTCTTTTAACAATTAAAATTAAAGCGGGCCGTGTAAGGAAGATGTATTTAGACTGCTGGTGACCATCAATATAGGCCTATATTCAGACTTATAACAATATCTAGGTTTTCTGGACTGTTGGTTGATAAAATTATTAAAATATTCAGTTCAAAGAGAAAACATTCTAAATATGGAACCACACAGAAATTAAACTGGGATCTTTATTAATGGATCACTAGATGTAAAGAAAAAGAGGTAAGTTTATAAGTTTGTCCCTCTGACAAAAACATTTATATAATAATAATAAATAAACAATACAGGCCACACTTAGTTTGTTGATGTGTTAAACACTGCAGCATGCAACACAACTCCAAACATTTAAAACACCTGGGCTTCCATACCACCTCAGCAGTGCCACAAACTGATCATCTCCATGCCACGCCGAATTGAGGCAGTAATTAAAGCAAAAGGAGCCCCTACCAAGTATTGAGTACATGTACAGTAAATTAACATACTTTCCAGAAGGCCAACAATTCACTAAAAATGTTTTTTTTATTGGTCTTATGAAGTATTCTAATTTGTTGAGATAGTGAATTGGTGGGTTTTTGTTAAATGTGAGCCAAAATCATCACAATTAAAAGAACCAAAGACTTAAACTACTTCAGTCTGTGTGCATTGAATTTATTTAATACACGAGTTTCACAATTGGAGTTGAATTACTGAAATAAATGAACTTTTCCACGACATTCTAATTTGTACCTGTAATATGCACCTGTAAATAAAATAAATTGGTGGGCAAATAGAAAATGTTTAAGGAAATGCTAAACTCATCCTAACTATTTTCCTTTGATCACTCGTTTATTTCTGAATGTAGTTCCACATTTTTTTCCCTCTGCATACACACATTTATTTATTTATTTGCATATTTATTTATTTATTTGTGTATTTATTTATTTATTGTTTTTGCAGGTTTAGTCCTCCATAACGTATAGGCAGTATGGCAAAAAATAATATGTGAAACAGTACGCAGTGCTAAAGGTTTCAATGGTTTTATACAGTTTTATTCTATTTTTATACAGGTTTATTTTAATACATATAGTTATTTTATATAGTTTTTTTTAGTTATCATTTTCAAACCAATTTCTTGAGAAGTGGGACAAAACAGGGTGCAACATTGAAAAAATAAAACCTTGTACTCAGACAAATGAAACTACATTTATGTATCTTACATGTACTGAGCTACTGAGCTATGCTTTGATACAACCTCCCAACTTTTCTCTTTTTTAACAAAATGGGCTTTTTTAGCTTGGACTATGTATTATAATTTCAGCTTTATCTTTAACAGCATTCAAGATGTTTTTAACATTTCAAAACACATTCTGGTGTTAGCAGACAGATTACACTTTCACACGTGACCAACAGTTCCACAACAAATATAAAATATAATTAAATATTATCAAAATATTCAACTGACGGAGTTGACACGTCTGACGGTGGTGACGAAAACCTGAATTTGTTATAATTGTAACTGTCAAATACATTGAATCAGTCAATTACCGTATTAAACACAACAGACAGTGAGTATGTTATTGTTTATAAAGCTTATATTCAAGAGTCACATTGAAGTATTTTGATATATCACTGGAACACTAAATCTTGAAGTGATGACATCTGACGGTGTTGACAAATTTGGCATTTCTTTCACAAAACCGATGGAGTTCATGTAGTAGCCATTTTGTTTGTTTCTGTTGATGCTAGATGCTAATGGACGTGCTTCAGGAGAATACAATTATCTAAATATTTCAAATAATTTCCTCAGAAATTGGAAGATGGTGTTGACATATTTTGTGTCAACAGGACACATTAACATTGGGATTTAAAATATTCTAAAACTAAAACTTAGCAGAGCCTGTCTGACACTGATGTATTCTGTAGAGGTGAACTGTGGCAAGGGGGTCCTTTAGAGTGACCGGTGCCGCTGATATTCCCTGATTTGATTACATTTTATTGAATGTCTGACGGTGTTGACAAAAAGTGGGGACGCAACTTTAAAATCTTATGAAACATGCATGTGTCATTAAAAAAACAACAACCTTGCTTTGATAGGAGATATTATTAAGTGTTGCTTTTGATAAAACAAGCTCTTTTTCATCATTAAAAAACATTTTTATCCATTTTATTGCATATGAATGCTTGAACCCTTCTCTGTGGACACACTGTTTTAGACGTAGTGAGAGGACATTAAGAAACACAGATTTGGTATAATAATGAGAAAATTCAATTGA
>NW_015505709.1:1076752-1078196 GCF_001515645.1 Sinocyclocheilus grahami
TTTGTCCCACGTCTCAAGAATGACTGGACTAAATCAATAAATAATAAAAAGTATTAAAATATCTTACGGCGCAGCTACGCTATAAGGAATAAAAAAGATTAAATGCAATTTAATAAAGAAATGTTTCGAAACGTTCGTGACAATGTTATTACAAAATATACAGATTTTTAGGAAGTTGCTGCCCCTTTAAATACAATTCTTTCAAAATGGCTTCGAAGAAGAAGACGCAGGTCAGGAAGCGTCAGCGGGAGATGCGTCATGGCGTCACTTCCCGTACCGTCTGGCAGTTGCTGTTGCCGGAGCGCCATGTTGGTTCAAACAAAAGAAACAACTTCATTACCGTCATAACAGTTCATGACAAGCCGAAGCGCAATGGCGGAATTTAACCTGCTTCTCAGCTTCTCATAAGCCGGAGATTTTCATAATGCCTTTGTAAGTATCTCGTCGGAGTTTGAAGACAAATGCGCTCAAAGCAAACGCGAGGTCCCGGGCCTTATGTCGCGAATCGGTCGCAAACGCGACACGTTAATCAAAGCATTTGATGGTGCTGTTGAACTGGGTTTCATTGCATGCGTTTTTTAATCAAACTTGTCGATATGCACCAGTTAATGAGATGAAATGATCACCATGCTGTCAGATGTAGAGATTGGGCTCATAGTACGCACGCCGGCTTGTATGTATGGACTTTAAATCTATATAACCCAGTGGTAGCTGAACTCTGTTCAGATTTGTAGACCAGTAAGGTTAGTGCACGTATAGATGTAGGTCAGTGACTTCAAACTAATATCCTTCAACGGGGCAGGGACGCTGTAGAAGTTGAACTATTTTTATCTTCACATGGCGGATTGCGCGCGACCCTAAGAAAAAACAGCTAGGCGTGAAGCAGTGTACATAAACTAGGAGTGATCGACACTGCAGTAACTACAGATCGTTTTTCTTTTAAAAGCATGCATTTGAATGAACCAATTAACGTACACATTGAAAATGAACAATAACTCATGCTGATCTGACCAAAACATTCCATGCACCATTGCTATGTGGGTGGTATTTGCTTTTCTGAAGGGACTCTGACTTCTAAAACGCTGAATGTTAAAAATCCTTAAGAGCCCATGTTCGTGTTAAGCGCTTTTCTTCCATAGAAAACGGTTATAAAGAAAATGCATGACGTTGAGAAAGTAATATTAAAAGATTGAACGCAGTATACACCTTATTACTGTTGCAAACTATATACAAACGAGCAGATGAGCCCAGATAAATGAAAGCAACACGCAGTTTCACATTAAATGTTTTTCTCCCATAGAAAACCATTGTAAAGCACTTAACGTGGCTTGATGGGTAAAGATTGTAGTGATATAAAAACACAAATTCGGTGTACAGTTTATTAAAAATATATACTATGTGCAAGCAGATGAATCCAGAATATATTATTTATATATATATATAT
>NW_015505709.1:1078206-1080575 GCF_001515645.1 Sinocyclocheilus grahami
TATATATATATATATCCTCTCATTAAAAGCCATTATAAAAATTGCTTAATGTGACATAATGGAGGAAGACCTCCTATAGAAAACCAACGTGGCTTAATGGATGAAGCGATATAAAAAGGCCAAATTCGGTATACAGTTTATAAAAAAAAACATGCTATGTATTATATGAAGGATTTCCCTCCTCCCCTCTTCATTTCTTTGTGCAGCTTGGAGTTCTCTTTCTCTCTCGCTTTTTCTTTTCTTTTTAATTTCTGCCATATCTCTTACTACAGCCAAAAGTGTCTGCTTGTGCTTGGCGCCACTGAGTCACGTGATGGCATGACAGCAAAACAGAGCAGAGCAGGGAGGGCAGGAGGAGCAACATGTGCAGACACGAGATGTGGAAGGAGCGGCGTATAGACACGCACAGACATGTGTACTCTTTGATGAAACGGGAGCAATGTACTGAGTATAGAAAAGGGAAACGTAAACTAAAGTGTCGATCCGATACCAAAATCAACGTTGGTATCGATACTGTCGATATTAGGATCGATCCGACCCACCCCTAACACAAACAATTAAAATGTAACGCTTAACGCGTCACTTGTGAACGCCCGACAACGATCATATGCACAGTAAATACTAGAGGTCGACCGATAGTGGATTTTGCCGATACCGATAGCTAGGTTGGACCACACTGGCCGATACCGATTAATTAACCGATAGTTTTAAAATTGATACTCAAAAACTAAAATAGTGCTTTATTAACAAAAACAGTACTGAACCATACTACTAGTAGTAGTAAAAAAAATAACAGTAAATGTTGAAATTAACACACTCTAATGAAATCTGTGTAAGTATTGTTCCTTGTTAATCTTAATGCTACAAATGGTCTTTAATTTCAACTGTCATGCTTAAAGATGCACATCTTTAAATATATACACAAAGGCTATAGCACTAAAATTATATAGATATGGATATATTATAGCTCTATAAGTGAAGCACACAGACTTTATTCGAGCCACAGAAAGACAAACGTTTTGCTGAAAATACACAATGCATTATGTACATTAATAATGATTCGGGACCAATATAATGTAATTTAAAGGAAAACTATGTGAATGGCGCTCTGTGGCGCGGCAGGATTTTCTGTCGGCTGCATTTAAATCTGCGTCTGAAGTTTCCCGCTCTGTTCAGCGTGCAGCATCACGTGTCTAAACAAATAGCACATGCTGTTAATGATTTCAACCACTAGAGGCCGCTCTCGCACTGTGTAATGACAGCAGACCCTTCTCAGCCGCTCCAGCAATGGACGCAACCCGGAAAACTATCGGCATAGATTTTTGCCGTTAACCGATAGTTCCAGCAATCAACTATCGGTGCCGATTAATCGGCAAAACCGATACATCGGTCGACCTCTAATAAATACAGTCTTTGTTATTCAAAATGCTTGTCATACTCTGAGCTGTTCACTTAGTACTCAAAAAGTGTTTGTTTACATGGAAATGCCTCGCGCCAAACTGGCTACAGGTGTGCCGATGTTCTTGATGATGCAGGAAAATGCTTAATGTCTTTATTAATTAATTTCTGTATTCTCTTGCATAGTATTAAAGAACTAAGATGTTCACCAAGGAGTGTTGTTTACAGAAAATATTTCAGTTGTGTCTGACAATTAATGTTTGACTTTTTCACAGCCCAATTACCAGTCAGGTGCAAACAGCCCAGCTGACCCCAAAGCATTATGGGATCACTTCTCCAATCAGCCTGGCACAACCTAAAGAGGCGGATCTGGTTCTCACACAGAAGCTGATAGAGACGCTCCGACCCTTCGGTGTTTTTGAGGAGGAGCTGGAGCTGCAGCGGAGGTAAATGAGACGCGCTTCACTAAATCACTAACGTGATTTATTTTATGCATTTTGACACTGAGATTGCAGACCGTGAGCTGGTTCATTATTGTTACATAATGCACATCTTTTAATAAACATGCACAAAGTTCATCAAATGTATTGCTAGGGTTTTCCCACAAAATTGATGACACTTTCCATAGGGTTTTGTCACTAATGCTTTTTTAAAGAGATTTTACAAAAGTATTTAGCATTTTAAATTATGAATATTTGGGAATTGTAACAACATTCCCAAGAAAGCATGTTTTGTTCGAGACATTACAAAAAGGACAAAATGAAGAAACAATTGGGATATTTCCTATTTTATCAGGTGATATTAGAAGTTCCCACAGCAGCCAGGAACCACAATGGCAACATCCACTGAAATCAAAGTAGTAAAATTATTTAGCATTGACTTCTGCACTGCCGTTCAAAAGTTTGGGGTCAGTAATTTTATTATTTTATTTAAAAAAAAATCAATGATACGTTTCGATCATATATATATAT
>NW_015505709.1:1080763-1118206 GCF_001515645.1 Sinocyclocheilus grahami
TATATATATATATTCATTCTTGACATGTGAAACCGAAGACTGGAGTAATCGGTTGCTTTAAAATGTTAAAATCTATAAAAACAGAAAACAGTTCTTTTTATAACCGTTATTTTGATATTATAATTGAATTAATATTTCATGTTTTTAAATGTATTATTAATCAAATACATGTAGCATTGATAAGCATGAGAGACTTATTTCTAAAATATTACATGACCATACATACTTGCCTTAAACTTTTGAATGGTAGTGTATGTTAACTTAAGATAAAATCAAATAAAACAGTTCAGTTTTTTTTAATTGTGTTAAATATTTCATTCAATACACATCCATAAATATGGATAAATCTAAGTAATACAGCATAGTCTTGTCCCAGCTTTAGGCTTCATCAAATTGCTTTTGTGTTAAGATGTTTCTTTTGCCCACAGAATCCTAGTGCTTGGGAAGTTAAATACATTGGTTCAGGTGTGGATTCGTGAAATCAGTCAAGCGAAGGTAACTTTTTGTCCTTTTAATTATAATATACATGAATAACTGCCCACAGATACTAACTGTTATATATTTTCATGTAATCACAGAATATTCCATCATCAGTGATTGATAATGTTTGTGGAAAAATCTTCACGTTTGGATCCTACAGACTTGGAGTTCATACCAAGGGTAAGTTTTATACACTAGTTCTAGATCGATTAGGACATGTACTTCACGGAGTCTCTGTGTGTCTGTGATATCTCATTCACTAACCTAATTGTGTAGGTGCTGATATTGATGCTCTCTGTGTCGCACCCCGTCATTTGGAGAGATCAGACTTCTTCTCCTCGTTTTACGAGAAATTAAAGGAGCAGGAGGAGGTCAAAGACCTGAGGGTAGGATGCCTTTTTTGAATGGCGTACATATATACGTCTAACCTACAAGATCTCTGAGGCTTAAAGGGGTCATATGATGCTGCTAAAAATAACATTATTTTGTGTATTTGGTGTAATGAAATGTGTATGCGGTTTAAGGTTAAAAAAACATACTGTGGGCGGTGTTATGCAAATCTTCCCACATCGTGAAGTAGACATGTGGGGGCGTGTTTAAACGAGGCGTTTTAGGAAGGCGTGGACAAGTCTTAACTTTTATAAAGAATATCTCTATGTGTTTGAGACCTTAGTCTTTGCAACTTTAGGGATCTTATCTATTCATGAACAGCTTGTAACACTCCAAAGAGAAAGGAAAACTTGAAATCGCATCATATGACGCCTTTAATGATTGATTTTTGCTCTTGCCTTCTAGGCGGTGGAGGAAGCGTTTGTACCAGTGATAAAGCTGTCCTTTGATGGCATTGAGGTATTTTTTTTAAACATCCTTGCATGAAATAAAGGGATTGTTCATGCCAAAATGATCATGTCGTTTTAAGAACGTGTGTATATATTTATATACACATATATATTTTTTGTAATATGTTGATATGTTTTTGGCAGATTGACATACTATTTGCCCGACTGGCTCTACAAACCATTCCAGAAAACCTGGATTTGCGAGATGATGGCTTGCTAAAGAATCTTGACATTCGCTGCATCCGGAGTTTAAATGGTAATTAGTCATAAATGATTCATTTTGGGGCTGAGTATTGACATTTTGAGAATCGATTCCATTCTGATTCACAAGCTCTTTGATTAGATTTTTGATTCAATGTCATTTTGTTCGGATATAAATCATGTCAGTTTGTCTAAGGCAAAGCAGTCTAAAATACATAGAGCAGGTTACTTTTGGTATGAAACAAAGTCTCAGCTTCTGTCATTTTTTTTTTAAAGAAATTCAAACAATAACATTTTGTGGTTCTTTAATGTGTCATGACAGTGCAGCACGTGAACCAATCATCTCTTCTGCTTTACTAGTTATAGTAGCACGAAATAAACATCAACATCAGAAGGTATCTTGTTTCAACTGCAAATTGACGTCAGTGCACACCATTTTTTCAAGTACAAGTCCACTGTAGTTAATCTACTCTCCTGTCTGGAAAAAATGGCAGATTCGCTGTTATGATTGGTCAGATCGTCTGTCAATCAAACTCCCTGCAAAGGGTCAATTCGTATTGGTTCATCAAAATCAAGATCGATTAAAACCGATTAATTTATTATGTCAAGCCCAGCCCTAAATTTAGTCTGCTTACGTTTTCCCCTGGTAATCTTGATTTATCATCTTTTTGATTTTCTAAATGTGCTGACTTACAGGTTGCAGAGTTACTGATGAAATTCTTCACCTGGTGCCCAACATAGAGAATTTCAGACTGACTCTAAGAGCCATCAAACTGTGGGCCAAACGTGAGTAGTTGCTTGTCAGCCTTGCATTGTGTTCTGTTCATGGAACATGCCACAATTGGTCAAATGTGAAAACAATCCCCACAGTGACCTTAAATGTCCTGCAGTGTTTGCGGGAATTAGTGCAGTCAATGAAAAGCAGCACTGCCACTTTGTGCCTGCAGGAGGTTCTTTTGGCTTGCATTTGCTGCCTAGAAATCAGTGACACGTGCTTATGCTTGCACTTTATTGAAAAAGCAATCAATTTTTGATTGCTATTTGGCTTTTAGAAATGCTTCATTTGACCTAACTCTGGATGTGAAATTGAAAAATGGCAGGTACGTTCATTTATATCGTTGGTTCGAAGGATTAAAGAAATCTGATATTATTTGAAACTCTTACAGGTCATAATATCTACTCAAATATCCTGGGTTTTCTGGGGGGCGTATCATGGGCCATGTTGGTTGCAAGAACCTGCCAACTTTACCCCAATGCTGTGGCATCCACGCTGGTCCATAAGTTCTTCTTGGTTTTCTCAAAGTGGTGAGTTTTTCAAACTGACCTTGTTACCACTGGTTTGAAGTCAATGAGATAATGCAGAATATAAATATAAACTTCTGGTCTTTGTTTTCAGAGACCTGTTCTCTTCAGATTGATTCATTAATTGTTTTTTCCCTGCTTTTTTTTTCAGGGAATGGCCAAACCCTGTCCTTCTGAAGCAACCTGAAGACTGTAATCTCAACCTCCCAGTCTGGGATCCCAGGGTACTCCTTTATTCATTTATTTATTTATTTTTTTTGTATTGTGTGTGTGTGTGTGTGTGTGTGTGTGTGTATGTATATATATTTTAGGGATGCACCAATACTGGTATCGGGCCCGATACTGAGCTCCTGTACTTGTACTCTTAAAATGCCCCGATACCAAACGCCGATACCACACAGCATGTGATAAGTGCCATATTCAGACAAAGAAACACAGACAACAGACAGCAGAATGGAGTTATTAGAGATTAAAGATGTCTACGATTACCAAGTATATGTATGCAATGAATATAAAACATTCAGTATCAATGCCTGTATAGCTGATTTGGGGGTAAGCAAATCGCGCTGAGTGGATTGAGCGCACGGCGGCGCAGATGCGCGAGCTTGTCGAGTGAATATACCTTTCTCACAGACATTACTGGAAAGTTTGTAGTTCGGTCGGAGATATCTAAAAGAAGTAAGTAAAACAATGCACAAGATACTGGTAGGGAGGGAGGGAGAGAGAGAGGGCGCACACTTCTGTTGTGTGATCTTTATTGATGTTCGCTCACTTAGCACACATCATTTGGATTAAAACTAAATCGTAAATATAAGACAATTTATAGGGGCTTTCACTATAAACGTCATTTATTTTTACCCTTAAGCATACACGACTTTCTGGCGAAAGTGAAACTAACAGCCTGTGTGAAATGCGCTAGGCTGTACTGTACTTGTCCCTCATTCTGCACCAGTACAAATACGCGCACGCGTTGTGTGTGTTTTGCCTGCTTCATGAGTGTTTCTGCATTATATGAGTGGCTTTGAAAAATAAATCGCTGCACATTTCAGATGAAAAAAACGCGACTTCTGTTTCTGAAAATATCACAGTTAGGAGATTTATAACGAGTGGTTCTGTATTATTACAGCAAATCGCGTGATTACAGTACTAAGCCGCTGCAATGGAGCAGCTCTGATGCTATTAAATTAAAGATGATGTACCATAGAGAGAGAGAGAGAAAAATGAACAGTGAAAGTAACAAAAACTTGTAAAATACATTTTAATGGGCATAATTAAGTGTGAAAATAACAGAAGGATATACAGTCAAACCAAAAATTATTCAGAGACCAGATATAATTGTTTATATTTTGTTACTAGTGGGTGTAAGACACTATAGTTCATTTATGTAAAGTGAGGATAGCAAAATAAACTAAACTGTGATATATTATACCCAAAAATTCTTCATACAGTAAACTACCAGTAAAATTGATTCAAATTTGGGACCAAAAATTATTCAGACCGAGTCTGAGAAAAAATTGAAGTTCAGGTTTGCATGACGCTGGTTGACAGCATGCCCATTAAGGCTAAGGGTCACCCGACAAAGTATTGATAGTTGTGTAAATATTGACAGCTGTCTGAATAATTTTTGGTTTATTGTAATCCATTACATACCTTTCTATCAAAGTTATCTGACATTATCAAGCTGAATTTGTTCTGACACAGTTTAACTCTTGAGTTTTTGTCATATTTTATTACCATGTTCTAAACTATAGCGAATAAACTGTGATGATGTGAGAAATGTTGAAGGTGTCTGAATACATTTTGGTTTGACTATCTATTTGATTAATGAAGTTAACCAACTAACATTATACATACTCTTTTGGTTTCTGTACCCAATATTTAAAAAATTTACACATGCAATGAAAATATTGGTATCGGTACTCGGTATCGGCAAGTACCAAAAATAAAAGTATCGGTATCGGGCGAGTACTGGAAAAAGTGGTATCGGTGCATCCCTATATATATATATGACAATTGACATTTATAAATGTATTTGTTGATCTGTAAATTTCATGTTAGATGTTCAAATCTAGCTAAAATAATCAAGGCAGGTTTTTTATGCACAATGAACTGAAGGTACGCTTACATTTAATCTTTTTTTTTTTTAAACATAACAATAGTAATACATTAATATCAGTATATGTCAGTAAATAACACTGTTCACCTATATGTAATTTGTTAAATTCTGTGTGGGGAGAATTTAAAACATTTGTGGAATTGTGAAAGTGACGTGGAAATGAATCAAACTTCCCAATGACATTTCTGGTATTGGAGGTTACAAGATGAAGTGAATAAATTGTTGCACCAATAATACCAAACAGAACTTAAAAAATGATTATTCAACACTAATTATGTGTGATAAATAAATCAAGCAATGTTTTGAGAGCACCAAAGATTAGGATCAATAGACTATTAAAATTCCTTTATTACTTAAGTCTTGACATTAGTGTTGGGCGATATCCTCCATAGTCCTATCGTCAGCCTGTGAGATCGCCGATACGTGATGATACCATGCTAATTTATTTAATTGTTTACTTGCATAGATTCATAGCCGGATAGTGAACTTATTTCAGGGTAAGGCTAAAAGCAGCCTAATATTACTGTAATCTATTAGCTTCACATTATATCTTCTTATATCTAGTCAGGTGGCTAATGGATGTCATGTCATAAAATGTAATATTACTGAATTTGTATTTTACATAACAATTAAATAGAAACATTGTAAGTTACTAATTATAATGCTTACATTTCCTCAGTTATTCAAACAACAGCTACAGAAATCAAGCAAAAAACATTTATCAAAGAACATCATCACTGACTTTATTCTAGCATGAGTTTATGCACTCTAAACACTCCCGTTATAATCGGTGAAGCTATCTACACTGTATGATGAATAAATCTCTTACACTTACATCGCACGTACATCTGCACTTTGTTGATTATGAGGAGAGAATTCGTGAGAGAGCAGTATTCAGTCAGCGAGCGCGGGCACTGAACAACAAAACGCTTGTGCTGCAGCGATGATTCATCTGAACGCCTCTGATTGGCCGCTGCATTCATAAACTCAATGGAATCGTGTGTAAATCGATGCATCGTGAAATTATTCTGCATTGATTCTGAGATTTTCCGAAGGCATCGCGATTCTCTTTTGAATCGATTCTGAGCGTAGTTTTTAACAGCAGATGGTACTGCGTGCTTTAGAAATAGCCTTATTCTGCTTGCATCCAGTTCCTTACACGTGCACCATTTGAACCTAAAATAATCATTCATAAAGTTCGAAAAGGTTGAAGCGAATTACAAGGATGTTCACAGTGGGCTGTGTTTATATTAGGGGTGCAACGGTTCAACTTACTCACGGTTCGGCTTGTATCACGGTTTTCGAGTCACGGTTTCGGTACGGTTCGGTATGCGCTATGTTAAGGGAAAAAACTATTGGCAAATAAAAATAAAGAAAATAAGAACAAATAATCTAACTACAAGCAACAGCACAAATAAATAAACAGTGAAAAAAGATAAATAAAATAAACAGTGCTTTTCAGGTTTTTTAGGTAGGTCTAACATAGTTTTTAGGTACAGAAATGGAATAAATCAAATGCAAAATAACATTGCATATTTGACTGTATAAATTAAAGGTGAATCCTTATTAAAGTTATTCAATTAAGAGCAGTGAGAGGTTTCCGTGGTTTGCTGTTTGATTAACATTAAGAAAGTGCTGTCACCTTAAGAGAACGCACTGATACTGTACGTTCAGCCGACTATGTCTGCTAGGATACTCACCAAGATGGGCATTTTGACATAATTTGAGTGAATTTGTCCATTCAAACACAAAACTTCACAGAGAGCTTAATATTTGTGCGTGTTCTGAGACGCGGGTTCACGTGCTTCGGATGAGCGGCCACACAGATCTTCTCACTGCGCGCGTGAGTTCACGTCTTCTGGCTCTTTAATATTTAAACTGGCAAGGCTTAAATGAGTTTAGTTTAAACACAGATAACAACGTGGTCTCACCAGCGCTATCAACACGTGATGACGGCATAAATGACAGTTATTCCAGCATAAAGCACTCGCATTGATTAAAGAGTGACTGGTTTGTCCACATATTTTTTCTCTCTCTCATCGCTCTTGTTGTAATGTATTGGGAAGCCAGAATTTGTATCCATCAACAGAAACATGCATTAGCTGAACTCTAACAAACCATATTACAGATGCACTCAGAGTTAAGCTGAACCGCGG
Organism: Sinocyclocheilus grahami; assembly: GCF_001515645.1. Lineage (NCBI taxonomy): Eukaryota > Metazoa > Chordata > Actinopteri > Cypriniformes > Cyprinidae > Sinocyclocheilus > Sinocyclocheilus grahami. Next base: position 1,087,858 of record NW_015505709.1, read on the forward strand.
TCCTAGTGTATGCCGAACCATGTGTGGAGAACGATATGGTTAGATTTTTTTACAGAGAACCGTTGCACCCCTAGTTTACATTAATCTTGCGTCATAGAAGCATAAAAGCCGATGTGCAAGTACATTTAACCACTTACATTACTCAGCCGAACTCACAAGTGCACTTCTTCATGAGCATTTGAGTGTGCAGTTAAAAACTACCCTAGAGAGCCATCTGCTGTTAAAAACGACTCTCAGAATCGATTCGAGAGAGAATCACGTTGCATTCTGATAATCTCAGAATCAATCCACGAATCGTGATGCATCGATTTATTGTCCCAGCCCCAATATTATTTAGATGATAATACTAGCCTAATATTAACAATAATAATAATAATAGTTTTGCTATAGTCAAAGGCGTCAGCCACATGTGATATCTGACTGTCGTTCATGCATGATACTGTCGTCTATCGCACAGGTCTTCAACTAAAATTGCTTGAGGTCCAGTAATGAACCCTCCTCACCAGCCGAGGTCTGGAAACTTATTCCTAAAAACATGAATTGATGGTTTTTGCAGGATAGTTCAGCTCAAATTTAAGATTAAGACCTTTTTTAAGACTTGCACAAATAAAATTAACATGACTGTAAAAAGCATGATATACAGTTCAGACACGTGTTTTCACAAAAACAAATTTTTTTATAAAATGATAAATTTCACATTTTAGCCTTTAAACTTTTTAAAAGTTTTTTTTTTTAAGAAAATGGAGTCAAAAGTATCAATTATATTAATTTTTACAATTATTATCAATCAATTATTATATTAATTAAATAACACATATTTTACTGACGTCTTAATTGTTTAAGTAAGGGATAATCAACAGTTTGCCATGCATTAAAAGATTTTAAATGCATGACGTGGAGGCCAAGAACCACCCGACACGAAGCGGAGTGCATTAAAAATCCTTTAATTATTTAATGCATGGCAGGCCGTTGATTATCCCACTTATTCCACGGTCATTTGCCAGCATAGGGTTGGGCGATATGACCCAAATTTTATATCACGATATGACTCATTTTATATCACGATAATGATATATATCACAATATAGTTATTTATTTTCTTTTAAAAAGGTTTTTATAATATTAAAGTCTTTGATACCATAGAATTTTCACAATCCTTGTCACCAATGTCAATATCAAACTAATACAAGCCTAAAAAGAGACACGCGCGCACACACACAAACCTATAAAGATAAAGTCAGTGATGAAATAAGGATAAGAAACGAATTGCAAGCAATAGGACAAAAACTACAATAAGTAAGATACGCTACATGCATTGCTTAAATCATAGTCTTCACTGTGTTAATTACATCTATTTATCTATCTATCTATAGATAGATGGATTGATAGATATATTTAACACGTGTATTATGTATAGATTCTATACATGTATATAAATATCATTATTATTATTATAATTTTTTTTTATTAAAGTTACAAAAGTGATTTAGTCGAGTGCAGTGAGAGATTTTCTCTCACTGTTGTTTGATTAATATAAATGGCAGACAGGACGAATATTCGACAACTTCCCCTTTAAGACCGAAGTCCGGATCCAATTTACGGTTACATATGAGTTTTCTTTTTCAGTTGTTTACTCTCTCTTAAGACCTAACTCGCTGTGTTTATGAGGATACTTGCATAGACGGGGATTCTGATGCATATAAGTGTGTTTATGTAATCGTTCAAAGCCAATAAAGTGGCAAAAAAAAATGCATGCTCCTCTCACACAGAAACAGAGACGTCGCACGCATATAGCTCTGTTGTTTGTTTCAACGGCTTAAAATCGGTTGTTTTAAAACTGCAGTGCTTAAAAACGTGTGTCCATGCTACCGATGTAGTCCCTCGTTTAGGAACAAGCTCCTCATTTTGTCCTGGCTTGTCGTTCACCACCTGGTTCTGTTTCCCCTTCACGTCCCGTGGTGGCGTGTAAAGATCGCAGTCATCCAAATTCTGAAAAATTATTACCGTAAACAATGTATTTTGTGATACCACGAAATAAAAGATAGAGCATAATATGAAACGATAGACTTTTTATTTCATCCATCCGATATATATCGTCATATCGCACAGCCCTATGCCAGCATTGACAACAATTTGTTTATGATGTTAGCAGCACAAGATTTAACCGGAAGGGTTAAATGACCCTTAAATTACGGTTATTTTCATCAGTTGCGTCTCGTTAGATCTAGCATTCTGCCCGCTTCAAATCAGATACAGAGATGAAATAGTCCGGTAAGACCACATCTATTTGAATGAATTATAGCATTTATTTGAATGAATTATTGATCGATCTATCGAGAGAGAGATGACAGTTGTGCATGTGAGTTACCTGTGTCTGCAAGTTTTTCTCTACAAACAAAGAAGCTGTTATTTTCGATTTTACGTCGTTGCTGAGAAATATAATGTAGCGATCTAGTATCTAAACTATTTTATTAATAAAAGTCGTGGGGCAGCACCGACAATGTGTCTGCAATCTCCGACCTCTCTCCCTCTCACTGCGTTTATGTGCGAGTGGTGTGTGTGTGCATCAATTAAAGCAGCACATTAAAGGGGTCATATGATACGATTTTAAATTTTTCCTTTCTCTTTGGAGTGTTACAAGCTCTTGGTGCATAAAGAAGATCTGTAAAGTTGCAAAGACTAAAGTCTCAAATCCTGTCAACCACGCCCTCCTAAAACGACTCGTTCTAACACACCCCCACATGTCTACGTCACGATGTGGGAAGATTTGCATAACGCCGCTCAAATGTTCATGCAAAGAAAGAAGGCGTAACTTTTATTCTCGCTGTAGTATTGTTGTTGGCGCTCTGCCATGTCGTGAAGTCGCTGTGTGTTTCGTTGTGAAAGCGAAACTACTTTGTTTGGCCTTCCAAAAGAGGACAATATCCGCTTCGTCATGCCTGGAGCTGATCCGTGCTGGTCGCTGAGGAAATACATCAACTTCGCGCTGTGAATCGCTGGATTGGCTTTTACCGTGGACAAAGTGGAGTCCAGCCCGGGGTCGTCACATGTGGTTGCCGCAACCACTCACTCTAGCCCGCTGTGTGTGACGCTGTTTCGTTGTGAAAGCGAAACTACTTTGTTTGGTCTTCCAAAAGAGGACATGGCTAGAAATCAGTGGTTAAGTTGTATTTACAACACTGTTCCAGAACAGTACAACCCAAATATTCAGATGTGTGCAGTGCATTTTGCGGAGGATGAGGACTGTTTAATTTGAGAGTAGCCTACAATGCCGGTTTCTATAAAGTGGGGCAGTTCCAAATTTGCAAGGACAGTGTCGCTTCTGACTCACAGCCTGTAAGTATGTTTTTTTTATATAAAGAATTTGCTACTGACGATTCAAACGCGAGTTTTGAGCAGTGTAGAGTAGCACTTGTTGTTTGTCGTTTCTCCAGACATGGTTTTATGTTTATGCAGCGCGATACGCAACGCGTGCAAAGACTGTATAAGTTAAGTTATTATAATCAGTAGTTGTGTCCCCACTGGATGCAACAAATGCCTCGTTTGTAATGGGTTTTATTGTTTTTGTCTTGTCGGGCAGTACACGGCATCACAGTATGGTAAGGGGTGTTACATTTCCGTCACACGCTTGAGGTTTTCAGCCAATCACAATGCACTGGATAGCTGGCCAATCAGCGTACACCTCGCTTTTCAGAACGATGAGCTTTGTAATAATCTACGTGTTTCAGAAAGGCGGGGCATAGCGGAGCAACAAAAATGTACAGTATGTTGAAAATAATGTTTTTTTTTTTTACCTTAAACCGCATAAACACATTGCATTACACCAAATACTTTTTAGCAACGTGTTTCAGAAAGGCGGGGCATAGCGGAGCAACAAAAATGTACAGTATGTTGAAAATAATGTTTTTTTTTTTACCTTAAACCGCATAAACACATTGCATTACACCAAATACTTTTTAGCAACGTCATATGACCCTTTTAATATAGAACGGTGATTAAACTGACTTGATTAAATGATCTGTGCATTAAACTGTTTTAATGCATAACAGCCAGCCAGTCAGAATCGAGTATTCAGACAGAGCATGGAATAAATTTTTATAATGAATTATCTTCTTGTCGATCCACCAGTTCACATTTACAGCTCTGCGTATTTGCTGCGTAAAAACATGGGTTGATTTTCATGTTGTTCTGAACAAAAACTGCAGACGGGAAAATGCACATTCATTCTCTGCCAGCAGGTGGCGTTGTCAGACCCTCAGAAATATAGCAGTTTCCCCGGTAACGGCAGTACACAAAGCAGCACAGCATCTGACTGCAGCACTCATTTATTCAATGAAATCATTGCCTATTGAAGTTTAATCGTCACATTCAGCCGTATCGCAGTTCTTGTCTTTCCGTCCCCAAATTTAAGACCTCCTGAAATCATAATTTCTTGTACCATTTAAGACTTCTTATGGCTTAAAATTGAAAACTTAAGGACCCATCAACTTTCCTCATTTTTGAGAATGCCATTGTTTTTCACTCACTGAAATTGAATTATTCACTTGTCTGCGCGCCGCTCTCTTCACTGCATGCACGACTGTACGTCTAAACATAGCAACCCGTGGCGCAGTAGGACCCAAACAGCTCTACTGAGCTGACCTTGATGTGCTTGATATAAAATTGATTTGATTAGAAATTAGCATTTGGCATTTATTTATTTCATTATGTCAAAAGGCTTCGCGGTCCGGATGGACGCATCTCGCGGTCCGGATTCGGCCCGGAGTCCGCCAGTTGGCGACCCCTGGTCTATCGGCACAACCCTACTTGATATAGGTAATGAGTACAAAACTGACAGTCAGGAAGTGTGTTGAACTAATAAGAAGCCACATTATCATCACAATATTGTTGGTGCTGGTTAATTTTAAATGAAAGTAATATCGAACATATCATAAATGTTCAGAATATTGCTTTCTTATTTTGCTGTCATGTTTTTTTTATTTTTTTATAAACAAATATTGTCATCCGACATAAATCATACTCGGGCTTTCTACAGAGGCCTCTATAGACAGCTACATTAGCATATCATTTACTAAATGGTACAATGATTTTTCTGTGCTGCCTCAGTTAGATTACTCACTTCAGACTTCAGGGTGTGTGTGTGTGTGTGTATGAATTTTGCTTTATTGCACTGCTAATGTTTTGGGCTTTTTTCCTTTCAGGTAACCCCCAGTGACCGGTACCACCTCATGCCAATCATCACACCAGCTTACCCTCAACAAAACTCCACTTACAATGTGTCCACCTCTACTCGGGCCATCATGGTGGAAGAGTTCAAGCGGGGTCAGTCTCATTTCTGAAGATCCCTAGAAACATTCTCATAGTATAATGAAAAGAATGATCTCAAAATATCACATAAACATTTTCTCTCCCTCATGTTGTTTCAAACCTGTATGACTTTCTTTCTGCAGTGTAACACAAAATAAGATGTTTTAGATAATGTGCACCTTTATTGCTTTCAAACTGCGAAAGTGAATGGAGACATGGTCTCAAGTCCCCAAAAAATGAACATTTAAAAAGTGCCATGAATAATTACGTACAACTTATGTGCTATATTTAAAGTCTTCTGAAGTTTTGTTTGAGGAACAGACCAAAAATTTAAATGGGCTGAAAATAAATTGGCTCTGCAAAAGCTCTTAAATCTCATTTGTGTTCAGGTACATTCAAATATGGATCTAGGTGGTGTATAAACTACTTTCATGGTGCTGTTTTATTTTGTCCTTTTAAATACAGTGTGATTAAAAACCGAGTCATACAGGTTTGGAATAATGGCGGAAATTTCATTTCTGGTTGAGTGATTTGTTTTAAGCTAAAAGACGCTGATATTACGCCAATATTACACGTATTTGACTCACATTTGAATTGTTTAACTCCTCGCAGGTCTTGCGATCACGGATGAAATATTGCTGAATAAAGCAGAATGGTCCAAACTATTTGAAGCACCAAACTTCTTTCAGAAATACAAGTATGTATTAAGCTGCATATCCTGTTGGACACTCATGGTGAGAATTAATCATTTCAATAAAGATTTATTTCTCAAAACTGCACCCACACACATTCATAGCCCATTCACAATAACTATTTTATGTAATCAGTGTCATCAATTTGAAATAAAAGCAGAATTTTGCATACTATCGGTTTATGCATATGGAGTACAACACAATGGCTTTTATGACACTCTACCGTTTTTGACAGTTAAAATGTGTTCTAGTCCAATTACAATTGTAGAGCATGCCTGAAATGTATGCAACATTTTTTTGAGATGGTTAAATTGATATATTTTAAAGGTAGGTATTTAAGTTTAAAGTGGTTTTCTATTTAAAAAGGTTTTATTGGTTTTCTTGTGCTATATTAATTTGTATACAATTCAAAAATAAAATGTTTTAGTTCACAATTCGTACAATGTATTTCTTGTTAGTCTGTGTTTTCATAGTGTTTCTAATTTTGTTTTATTTTCTATTTCCGTCAATGTGTAGCATTTAGTCTGTGTTTTTGTTAAAAAAAAATTTTATTAGTGTGGTGTGCAGTTCATCATAACGGCTTGAAGTCAATATTTCAGGCAAAAGAAACAGAATTCAGACTAACAAAATAGGTTAATAGAGGTCTAAAGCAATCCAATCAACAATTTTTTGTTAGTAGGGGTTTCGTCTTTAACAAATTTGAACTCATTTCAACCTTTCTGAAAACCCTTCACCCACACAATCTTCTCACCCCACATGAGGATGCAGCGACTGTATGCAGTTCATTGTGGTGCTCAAAATTCATAATCGCCATTAGTTCTTCCTTGAAGACAATGTAGCAATTAGCGAGTTTCAAAGAATGGATTAAATATGATTGATTTACAGTATCTCATTCTGTTCTGTCCAGACAAATCCCTAATATGTAATCAGTGTGGGGAAAAAATGTCCAAAGTGTGTTGCTTTACATATACATCCACAAATCATAAAGTTATTAACTCTTAAGTTGCGGTCAAAATGCAAAAATCTTTTTTTTTTATTTTTTTTAAATCTCTATTAATTTGAGCTATCTCACAGAAAATCATGCATTTTTGTAATCAATATAATGCTGAAAGTTTGTACATGACACCATCTGTTCAAATAACAAGTAACCTGTATTGAGCCACTTTGGTAGGACAAAGTTAAACAGTTTTGCTTCAAAGAAGCAAAGTATTTTGTGAATTTTTAGTGGGAAACAGGTTGGGATAGTTCACCCAAAAATGAAAACGTTTCTTTCTTTCTGTAAAACGCGAAAGAAGGTATTTTGAAAAAAGTTGGTAGCTAAACAGTTGCTGGTAGCCATTGACTTCCATAGTATGGAGGGAAAAAAATACTATGGATGTCAATGGCTACCAGCAGTGGTTTTTCAAAATTTATTTTGTGTTCAACATAAGAAAGAAACTTAGAGGTTTGGAACAACTTGAGGGTGAGTAAATGACAAAAGTTTCATTTTGGGGTGAACTATCCCTTTAAGAACATTCTTTTTCAGTTTGATTGACAACTGATCAGCATTTAGATCTTTTCATGTTTCTACTGTAACAGTTGTTCAGATGCTTAGTGTGTGTTCATGAGTGATCCCTGCTGTGTTGAGTGAAGATATATTTGTCTTTGGAGAGAAGTGTCAGTGATATCGGGGCGGGACGGCCCTGTAGGTTTTGCCGGGTTTGGTTGAACAACTGTGGTCTAAAGGATGTAATGGCATTGTTCTGTCTTTTATGTCCCAAGGCATTATATAGTGTTGCTAGCAAGTGCACCGACAGAGAAGCAGCACTTAGAGTGGTGAGTACAGCACTGTCACATGCTTTATCGGACTGATGTTCAGCTCATGTGCCCTGCATCAGTTTAAAAATGTTGTAGGCTAGGACTAAATAAACTGTTTGTCTGACAGGGTGGGCCTCGTGGAATCGAAGATCCGAATCCTGGTGGGAAACCTGGAGAAGAATGAGTTCATCACACTCGCTCATGTGAATCCACAGTCATTCCCCGGGCCAAAAGAGGAAAGTGAAAAGTGAGTTTAAGACGCTTTAACAAAGGCTTAAAAATGACCTAAGGAAGTAATGTCAAATGTGGCAGTCTTTACTCGCTCTTTCCTGTATTTGTATACATACAGGGAGGAGTTCAGCACAATTTGGGTAATAGGTGTTGTGTTCAAAAAAATGGAGGGACCAGAAAATCTTAATGTGGACCTGACATTTGACATCCAGTCCTTCACAGACACTGGTAAGTCTTGCTTTCTCTTGGCAAGAGAACAAAAACACACAGCTTCTGTTTTCTAGATGTTTGTTAGTATTGCGCCATGATTAAACTTCTCTCAGTAATCAACATTTGTTCTCTGTAGTTTACCGGCAGGCGATCACTAGTAAAATGTTTGAGGCAGATATGAAAATCACAGCCATGCATGTGAAGAGGAAACAACTGCAACAACTACTGCCCAAAGTCGCCATTCAGAGGAGCAAGAGAAAGGCAAGCGTTCATCTGTTATTTTGCAAATAGGCTGAACAATCGTTTCAAAATGTAGAACAAAATGGGTCCTCTTTATGATATCATTTGACGTTTTACTGTTTTTTGGCTTCTTGCATGCTTTATGACTTTGATTTAGTCGACCAAAGTCTCACTGCCTATTTTTAAATGACTATTAAATGATTATGCTAGATTCTTTACTCTAGGAATTTAAGCATTTTAGATCAGTGGTTCCTAACCCTTTTGACTCAAATTGTCCAACACAATATTTGAAGGCCCCCCGTATTTTCTATATAGATATTTCCTGTGTTTTATGATGGTCTGTTTGTTTCCAGACTTTTTTGTTAACAGAAACTGGGACAGTTGATATTTAATTAAACAAATTTCATTATTTGATTACAGAATATTCTGTATGTCCTTAAAAAAAAAAAAAAAAACAGCAGTTGGAAAAATGATCTCTGAGTTTTATTTTTATTTTTAGAATTTTCTTTCTTTCTTAATATTAATTCTTCCTCTGGCTCCCTGGTTTAGGATCACTGTTTTAAATGCTTTATTATTATTATTATTATTATTATTATTATTTTATTTTTATTTTTTAATCGATATATAGACATTTATATTAATGCTGTCAAACGATTAATCGCGATTAATCGCATCCAAAATAAGTTTTTGTTTACATAATGTGTTCTGTGTATATTTATTATGTATATATAAATACACACACATACAGTATATATTTTGAACATCTATGTATTTACTATTTACGATATATTAACATGTCTATACTTATATTCATATAATTTATATTTTAAATAAATATATTTTTTATTTATAACAATACAATTTTTCTGAAATATATACATGCATGTGTGTGTATTTATTTATACATGTGTATATATATATATATATATATATATATATATATATATAAAATAAATATACACAGTACACATACATTTTGTAAACAAACTTATTTTGGATGCGATTAATTGTGATTAATCGTTTGACAGCACTAATTTATATTCATCATTTTAGAGACTTGTAATATTGATAATTAGACCTTTCTCACTCAGCAAACTCACTCTCTGTTTTCCTGTAGCATTCATCTGATGGCCTGCGTGTGATGACTGATGGCAGTCTCGACCTGTCCGTTGACAGTGACAACAGCATGTCAGTGCCGTCCCCCACGGGCCCTTCGGCTGTCAAGATCGCCCGTGCCTCCAGCCCTCAGGGGTAAAACATCAAACCATTTTCACCTGGTCACCTGGTCACCTGTTCACCTAACTTCATTTTATCTCCATTAACCACTTGTCAGTTTTCTGTAACTCCGATCTTTTGGGAATACCAATAGACATGGCTTTTTCTTTCTTCTCTCTCTCTCTCTCCCTCTCTCTCTCTCTCTCTCCCTCTCTCTCTCTCTCTCTCCCTCTCTCTCTCTGACTGTAGCTCCACTGGGACTGCCACAAACACCTCAGATTTGCAGGGAAAAACAGACACTTCAAGAGGAAGCACGCTCTTGGCAGGTGGTTTAAATGCATGAATGTTTCGCCAATCGTATACATATTCAGGTTTTTAGCGACCCGGACCAAGGCTATCTAAGATCTCTATCTGCTGCAAGTGTAAAACTCTCCTGATATTTTAATAACAATTACAAAAAAATAAAATAAAGCATTTTTTTAAAACTTGTAAGGGGTTATTTCCATTTCCCCAGTACATTCGGCATCTGGCTCATATCGCGATCTCAAACATATTCGATCAAAACTCGTTCTTCAAAACATTTTGATCGCTATTCACGACATCCACCATCAAATGACAGTGACACTTATATTTCACTGCATACAGTAATTGCTCTGCAGTAAAGGCGTTCAAGCCAGTACAATTTTTGCAGATGATATTATTTGTTTTATGCCTGCGATAATTACAAATGAAAGCACGTCATCATTGTGTATCAAGCAGTGACACTTTGAGGAAAAAAGGTGAATTGCACATACTGAGTCATCAGACGTTTAATTAGTGTGAGTATATTTTTTCTGCACAACAATATTACGTAGCCTACCTCAGGTCGCTAGCGACCCTACACCCTTAATAAACATTGAAAAATTTTTCACTGACTATATATATATATATATATATGTGTGTGTATTAAAATTGTTTTACAAATAAAATATTTCACGTTTAATCTTTCCTGCTTTCACGGAGCAGTCTGGCGACATCGACATGACAAAGAAAGTTGCTCCTGATTGGTGCGCTTGTGTGCATTCAAAGTATTGATTGGCTCACATATAGAACCTTATAGAAGTTAGAGTTCGACTTTGTAGATAGAACCTTTTTGTTTGCTAAATAAAAAGTCCTAAAATGTGCACAACTTCACATAATGTAAAGTTGTCACAGATTAAGAATATGTGAATAACTCAATTTTGAGAAAAATATCAGATAGAATCTTATCATTTCAAGGCGGCACCCTCTATTCTAGCAGCTTCATTAAGGCTCAGAACAAAAATACAGCTGTTGCATGCAGTAGACAGATTCTGGTTCTTCACTAAAGCAAGGCAGGCCAGAGCCTGGTCGGTACACTGGTGGGAGACCCTTTGTGAAAAACTAGCTTGCTGCTGGAGCTTGTTTTAGTCCGGCCAGAAGGGGGTACTCATTCCTCTACTTGTACTCACTAAAAAATGTTGGGTTAAAAAGAACCCAGCTATGGGTTGGTATAGCACCTTCCCATCTGTCACAGTGTGAAGCCAACAGTGATGCGACGTCTCGTGCAGTGTGAACTCGGCATCAGATGGCGCTGCTCACTAAGCGTTTAGTGTAGCTTTACCTTGCAAGCAGAGGACACACGTACGTTTCATGGAGCTGTTCAAACAAAGTCTTTGAGCTGTTCCGTCTTTCCCGCCGCAGTTATCCGTCAATCATACTCTGTGGAGGAGACGCATTGTACAGAGGATTTTTTCCACGAGGGTTCGCACGGTTTCATATAACACGCACACTTCCTGTGAATCTTGGATAGTGTATTTGTGTATTTATTTATACATGTGTATATATATATATATATATATATATATATATATATATATATATATATATATATATATAAAATAAATATACACAGTACACATACATTTTGTAAACAAACTTATTTTGGATGCGATTAATTGTGATTAATCGTTTGACAGCACTAATTTATATTCATCATTTTAGAGACTTGTAATATTGATAATGAGACCTTTCTCACTCAGCAAACTCACTCTCTGTTTTCCTGTAGCATTCATCTGATGGCCTGCGTGTGATGACTGATGGCAGTCTCGACCTGTCCGTTGACAGTGACAACAGCATGTCAGTGCCGTCCCCCACGGGCCCTTCGGCTGTCAAGATCGCCCGTGCCTCCAGCCCTCAGGGGTAAAACATCAAACCATTTTCACCTGGTCACCTGGTCACCTGTTCACCTAACTTCATTTTATCTCCATTAACCACTTGTCAGTTTTCTGTAACTCCGATCTTTTGGGAATACCAATAGACATGGCTTTTTCTTTCTTCTCTCTCTCTCTCTCCCTCTCTCTCTCTCTCTCTCCCTCTCTCTCTCTGACTGTAGCTCCACTGGGACTGCCACAAACACCTCAGATTTGCAGGGAACTATGGACACTTCAAGAGGAAGCACGCTCCTGGCAGGTGGTATGTCTACTGGGGTCTTAAAGTCATTTTAAAGCAGACATGTTTATTTTGTAATTTTGTCGTTTGATGGAATAGTTCACTGAATGAACTCCACCTCATCGTTCCAAACCTCCACAGAACACAAAAAGATATGTTTTGAAGGATGTTAATGCTGCTTTTCCCCCCCGAAAGATTTATTTTATTAAAGTCATCCATATACATTTTTTTTAACTTCATATTACTTCAACCATTTTTCATACGTCAGAAGTCAAACCTGGTGTGATATGGCAAATGAAAGGCGGTTTAAATATCACAATGGAAAAGAACAGCGTGAACATTCTTCAAAATTGTTCCTTTTGTGCTCCACTGAAATTAGTTATGAGTTTGGAACAACAGTAGGGTGAGTGAATGATGACAAGACTTTCCATTTTTTTGGATTTAACTTTTTTTTAAATTTTTTTAATTGATCTTGTTTGTTTAATGTTTTTACGACTTCTTAATGCTAGTACTGATTTTGTGTGTTGATCATTGCAGTGGATGGCACTAAGCCAGATAATGTTGGGACTTCCAGTAGCAATGCCGTGCGAAAGGGTGCAGCTCCACTAAAGCAGCCCACCTCACCAGTTCAGCATGACTCGGAGAAGAAACCCGAAGTGGACAGTGTACAGCAGAACCCTCATCCCAGTCCATGTTTAGCTGCTGGCCCTGCCAGTAAGAGCCCTGCCTCACCGCTTGGGATTGAGATGTCCGAGAAAGCCAAAGTAGAGGAGGTAAGACAACGCTCTCATGTGGAATGTTTTTTTAAATTTTGTATTCTACACCTTTTTCAATCCTGTCCTTCACAGTGTTCACGACTAATACTGCAAAATTACAAAATATAAACAGCAATTTTATGTGTACATTTTTTGCTCCAATCAAGAGTCACCCATAAACGTTAAATATAAAGTGTGGATAGCACCTGAAAAGTATAATTAAATCCTACTCTTCCAGCTCTCAACCCCAGAAGCAAAGTCCTCGGGTGATACTGATGGCCATGTAGCTGTGGATCCAGAGGTAATGACTATTTTTTTTCTTACTTTTTCTTGCAAAAGTGGCTAAATTTGTATCCACTGAACTCGAAGAGGCAGTTTGTCTGTAATCTTCATGTTGTTCATCACTCAGTTTGAGTGTTTGTCATCTTGTTTTTTTTCTTGTTTTTTTTCAGCAGAGTGTTGAAGTGGTTCCTTCAGAGGGTGAATCTAAAACAGAGACAGAATTAACGGTAAACCAATGATAAAAAGGGTATGCTGGTTATAATGATAAATGGAGTGAATATGTGAGAAGGCTAAATGCTGATGTTATTTCCTGTCGTTCGCAGGCAGTGGACACCGCAGAGAAGATACCGCCTACACAGGTAAGGACAAAATTAACTATTTTTAAGCTCTAAAAAAATTTATTTTCTTGAAATGAAAGCTCATGAAATGCGGGTTTATGATGAACGCTACAATTCAAACGTTTTGAGATCAGTAGGATCTTTTTTAAGTAATGTTTTTATTCATCATGGTTTTAACAAAAATATTAAGCAGCACAGCTGTTTTCAACATTGATGATAAATGTTTCTTCAGCTCCAAATTAAGTTATAGAATGATATCCGTGATGTCTGACGGATCAAACTGAAAATTTAGCTTTTTAAAAATTAAATTGCAAAAAAAAAAAAAAAAAAAAAAAGTTTACATTTAAAAAAAAAGTTATTACATTATATTTGAAATTACATTTGAAATTATATTAAAATAGAAAACAGTAGAAAACAGCTATTTTAAATCGCAAATATTTCAGAATATTGTGTGTGTGTATATATGTGTGTGTGTGTGTGTGTGTGTATGTATATATATATATATTTTTTTTTTTGGATCAAATGAAGCCTTGGGAGCATAAGTCTCATTATTTGGTCAGTAACATTAAACAAATCATACTGATCAAATTTGAATGGTAGTGTAAGATAATTGTGATTTGTAGGCAAGCAAATAGTTTTTTTTAGAGCTTTTAAAATAACATGCTATAATAAGGATCTTTGACAATGTTAAAGATCAGCTTCTGCAGTGTTTGAAGGACTGGAGAGAAGCTTTGGTATAATTGTACTGATCAAATTTGAATGGTAGTGTAAGATAATTGTGATTTGTAGGCAAGCAAATAGTTTTTTTAGAGCTTTTAAAATAACATGCTATAATAAGGATCTTTGACAATGTTAAAGATCAGCTTCTGCAGTGTTTGAAGGACTGGAGAGAAGCTTTGGTATAATTGTTTATTTAAAAAAATATCATTCATTTGATGATCATTATTTAATTTGAAATAGTCTTCTGTAGAGCTGAATGGAAATTTCTATCAAAATGCCCAATGAACAAATGGATAGTGTCCACTACAGAAGATAAATGTCTTTTCAGTTATGGAAAGCAATCTACAAAAAAAAAAAAATCATATTTTCATAGTCATATTTTAGTTAAAGTTGATATACAGAATTTAGGACCAATGAGATTTGTCAATTGGACACGGTTATTCATGATTATTCCCATCCTTCTCAAAATTCAGGGTAACACTTTATGTAAATAAATGTCATTTTCCCATTTCCCGTGACCTAATGTGAGAACTATTCACTCCTTATTACCAATTACTGTGGTACCTTTTTACTATGGTACCAATTGCTATACCTTTACTATGAGCTAATTAATAATTTGTTAATTACAGTGATAATGAATCAAGAAGTCACAATTTGTACAGAGTATATTAATGCATTAACTACAGTTTTTAAACTATGAATTAACTATAAACTAAAAGTGATTTGTAAGTACTTCATTAGTGTATACTTTTTAAGTGTTGCTAAATTGATGATTTATCTTGTTAATGTTCCTCAGATAGCCTCTAACACTGATCTGTCGGATGTCCCGATCCTCCCGGCCAACCCCATCCCCGTGGTCAAGAACTCCATCAAGCTGAGACTCAGCAGGTAGAAGCGGCGCAATCTTTGGCCGGTCTCGTACTCAGGAGGTGAAAGTCCCTTTGTTTCCTGCCCATGTGCAACACGGCTCTCCACAAGGGGGCAGGTCTGTTCTTCCACAAACTTCCCTGTGCCCTCTCCCTCCCCCCTCCCCTTTGGTACAATGCAAAGAAAAAGAGATGTCATACCCAAAAACCTCAATGTGATTTAAGGTGTTCGTGTGATTTGGTGCACATGCTTTGTAAATCTTAACCTTCTGTTTTGATCTGAAAGACGGTGACGCTATATGCTTTTTATTTTTCTTTTTCTTTTATAAACCAGTAAAGAGGCATGTAATTATATTCCAGGATACAGTTGGTCCATTGGAGACCAATCCACCATATTGTACAGAGCTGAAGGTATAGATGAGCATCAAAGTGTGCTCAGTAGGTGGAGATGCATTGAATCCGCGTGAACTTATGACAGTACTAATCTGACATGGAAAATTCACTAGCTCACTCATCCAGATGATTCTAGCTCACTAATGCAGCTGTAATTTAACCAACTCAGTCTCAGATTAGTGTAAACACCATCGTTTCGCTCCGCCGTCTTGGCAGGACATTAATTATGAGTGTTATTAGGAGTGGAATAGCTAGAATTCCCAGAATGCTCTGAGGAGACCAGTGCTGGCCGTTCATTTAGGCTTGTTTTACCACGCGTGTGTGTGTATATATATATATATATATATATTTATATATATGTATATGTATATATATATGTATATATATATATATATGTATATGTATATATATATATATATATCATTCATTAAAATAGAGACAACCATATTGAACCTTTTATTTGCTTTGAACAGCTCAGTTTTCTTATTATATGCTGGGATTTTCCTAATGTGGAATCAAAGGTGTGTTTCGAATGACTAATGTGATTAAAATGGCAGTTCATCTCGTTACTGTTGACCTGATTTTGAGGATATGGATGTAAAAATATAAAAGATTGATTGAAATTTCAAACGAATGATGGTTTATTGGGGCAGGAGAGTTGTTTTGTTCATTTCTGAAATCTGTAGAAACTTTTCTTACTGTGTGTTTTGTGTTGTTGGTCTGTGTTGACTCTGTGGATTCGTGAAACGGTAAAGCTGCCGCCCCAGGAACATTGTCGTCACAGCACAGATTCACTCCTGTGAAACGCCTCCTATGGCCTTGCAATGTTCTTTCATACGCTTATTTGTAAGGACAAGGTATTGTACTTTTTCACAAATAAAAGTCTGTTGTTGCAAAGAGAAATTACTGTGATTGGTTTATTTGTGTTGTCTCGTTACAATAGCGTAATTGCGCTTGACACATTTAAAACAAAAAATATATTTATATTTTTTTATAGTTGATAATATATATGTTGAATAAGTTTTCCATTAAGTTTTTCTCAATCACCCTCCAAAAAAAAAAAAAGTTTTTACTTTTTAAATTTAGCTGAAAGCCATTAAATAGCCCAACTATACTTTAGATATATTGTTAAAGACTACTTTTTAAACTTTAAATATTTTTAACCATGAGAGTGTTCATATCGTATTAAGTTTTGGAACTTTTTTTTTTTTGGTCTCATTTTTTTGTGCTTGTTACGGTGTAATTACACAAATAAGTACTGAACAACAGTAATTGGCAACATGTACTTTCTATTTATTTAAGGTTAGGGTTTGGTGTCGTGTTAGTTGCTTGTAATTACCACAGACTGTAGGTAATTACGCATAATTTACTGTTATTACTACAGGAAATGTAACAAGGACACGTTAAAATGTAGTATTTATAGTCAAGGTGTAGGTAATGACTGACATTTACAAATTCCCAAACAAAACTCAGCAAATCAGAGATAATGTTTTCTACACTAAAATACTCTTGGAAACTAAAATATCCTTTAGCCTTAGTGGTTTAAAGTAAACAACTTGAACACCAATAGTCCTGACAGCCAACTACCCTGTTTATCCCAGTGCACTGCAAAATTTTCAGTTTTTGATCTTTCATTGTGTGCATTTTTTTTTTCTTTTTTCTGGAGGGCCGGTGTCCTGTAGAGTTTAGCTCCAACCCTAATTAAACACACCTGAAGCAGCTAGTCAAGCTCTTACTAGGCATAGAAACTTCCAGTCAGGTGTGTTGAGGCAAGTTGGAGCTAAACTCTGTAGGACACTGGCCCTCCAGGACCAAGTTTGGACAGCTTTAGGCCTTTGTACCCTACTTTGCAAAAGCAAGTCCATTTGGTCATTTTCTGGAGAAAATGTGACTGATGCTTATCCACACACAACATGTCACCAGTCATCACAATGCATCACTGGCTGCGGATCTGGGTTACTTACTAGAGAGTTGCTGGATAGATTTCTAGAATGCTCTGGGTGGTGCTTCGAAAGTTTATAATTGCAAAGTATGAGCAATGCAGTGATTCTTCCCCAAGCAATCAGTTTCCCAAACTTTCCCCACTTCTACAACTGATCTTCCAAACAGCTAGTCTAGTCCCAAATTCATGCTGATGGTTGAGCTAGAAATTCAAACAAACAGATCGAAGTTTGAAAGCATCACGGTGTTTACACTCTTCAGCGAGTCGAGTCGTCATGAACATTTCAGTGATGGTTTTTGTACAATAAGCTACTTCGGTACTGTGTTCAGTGCCATTTGTTATCCAATTATATCCTAAAGCAAAACCAACTGAGAGCCACTGATCTTATTGATGATGTGCCACATTATTAAAAAAAGGCATTTCTCAAAATATCTTTTGTGAGGTATTAATCATTTTGTTACAGTAGGAAACTGTAGCTATATCCTTAAAAAAAATCAAATGGTACCAGTTTATTTGCCCAAACTATTACCTATGGATATGTTATTACATGGACAGCATATTAAGGGCATTAGTTTGCTCTTTCAGCCATCAAATCACTGCCCAGTGGTCAACAAAACAGACAAGACCCAACATAGTTTAAACTGCTAACATTTTACAGCAGGACCAACTCATGCATGGCATACGCGCAGTCTTGTAATCACAAGTAGCTGCATGCTTTCCTTTTCAGTCTCTGAAGAGTTGTTAGGGGGCTGTTGCATCCGGTTTTGTTTTTTTTCTTTTCCAGTAAGGCTGTCTATCTATGCTATCGTTCTGTTCCTCACTGACGGCTGCAGCGCAGGTGATAAAAGCATAACCTTCACGCTAATGAAGTACTCACGCTCCAGTTTAAACCAGCAAAGGACCAGCATAAACCAGCAAAGGACCAGCATAAACCAGCAAAGGACCAGCTTAAACCAGCAAAGGACCAGCTTAAACCAGCAAAGGACCAGCATAAACCAGCAAAGGACCAGCAAAGGACCAGCATAAACCAGCATCCTAGCGTCAAAACATACCTAACCAGCATATGCTGTTTTTTTTCAACTGGGATACAGGCCTAAATACTGGATAAAACCACTTTTTACATTTATAAATACAAAATGCATATATATATTTATAAATATAAATGATATTACCCTTTATTTTTAAGATAATCACAATTAAAAACGGGTGAATTTTAAATAATTCTACTACATTGGTTTTAGCGGATGTTTCTATAGCCCCAGTTCATTAATATATAACCCAGGTGTTTCTCTAATTGAAATACTTTCAACAAAACATGCTTTCTTAGAAATATTGTTTCAGTTATATCAGTTTGAAGGATTTTCCTTTTAACTAAAATGACATCATCTTTCAGAAAGTGACATCATTTTGGTGGGTAAACTGTACCAACCCATATTATCAGTGGATTGGATGAATTCTGTGATGCTTTGTCTTATTAGTTGTTTGTGTCACTCTGAAACATTTGTCAAAATTACAGAAATTAAAATGTCAAAAGATGCTCACAAGTGTCACATGACATTCAGGCAAACAAATAAAACATTTCATATTTTTAATGAAAAGTTATGATTTTTTTTAATGATTTAATTATTAACTGATTATTAACTCTCACAAACAACAAATGATTATTATCTTTCACAAACCCCAGTTTGGGAAAAACTGGTGCACATAATGAAATTGTAGCCTAATTAATTCAATTTAAGCCTGAGCTTGACTGTATCTTTTTATAGAAATAGTTCCTTACAATGCAACACACGCATATTCATTATTTAAGTTACACAAAAAGTGCCCCCACCCTCTTGCCTGGCCAGCCCAGTGCCCCCCTGGTCCCACTCTGCGCTCTGCTCAAAGGGCTAATTAGTAGCTGAATATGCAAATAAGCACAGCTGCCAAAGTGTGGCACTATTTTACTGAAATGCATCAGGAGTTCAAAATGGTGCTTTGGTTCAGTGGTGAAAACATCTTTAAATTTTTTTTGAAAAAACGTATAATTCTAAGCAACCTGATGCATTCTGATTTTTAGGTTATCAACACATTTTCAATTATATGTATATATGTATATGTAATTGAAAAATCATTTTATGTTTTTTAATGATTTAATTATTAACTGATTATTAACTCTCACAAACAACAAATGATTATTATCTTTCACAAACCCCAGTTTGGGAAAAACTGGTGCACATAATGAAATTGTAGCCTAATTAATTCAATTTAAGCCTGAGCTTGACTGTATCTTTTTATAGAAATAGTTCCTTACAATGCAACACACGCATATTCATTATTTAAGTTACACAAAAAGTGCCCCCACCCTCTTGCCTGGCCAGCCCAGTGCCCCCCTGGTCCCACTCTGCGCTCTGCTCAAAGGGCTAATTAGTAGCTGAATATGCAAATAAGCACAGCTGCCAAAGTGTGGCACTATTTTACTGAAATGCATCAGGAGTTCAAAATGGTGCTTTGGTTCAGTGGTGAAAACATCTTTAAAATTTTTTTGAAAAAACGTATAATTCTAAGCAACCTGATGCATTCTGATTTTTAGGTTATCAACACATTTTCAATTATATGTATATATGTATATGTAATTGAAAAATCATTTTATGGTGTGTGTGTGTGTGTGTGTGTGTGTGTGAAAATTGTTTCAAAGCACTTAACATAGGAACACTTCAAATAACTAACAATAATGACAAAACAGCAACAAAAGGTTGAAACATGTCAGCACAAAGCAAAACAATAATCCTTTAACAGCATGCTGGGAACCCTTAACATTACAGCAATAATCTTCAAAATAATTATTATGAAAAAAAAAAAAAAATCCAGACAACTGTGTTTGACTAGTTGGGACAACATTTGGGGGATTTCTGCTGGTTGGTGTTTCACGTAATTCAAATTTATTTTATTTGTGACTCAAATGGGCCCACAAATGATCAAATCTAGTTTTATTTGTTGGGTAGTCATGTCACCTGACCTCTGATCGGAATATATTGATGTCTGAATCATGGTAAACTCGTTCTTAAAACTCTGCCTGGCTGATTGTCAATGATGCTTGATTAAAGGATGAAGAGAACATTAAGAATCAATAGCATGGACAGCTCAGTGAATCAGACTACACAGTCAATTAACCAGCTGCTGAACATCAGCAACAGGGAGCTGATCTCGGATCAGTTCATCCACGTGTTCAGATGAGGTGGGCCGCAGAGGGAAGAGACACCCGAGCCTCTCGTCACCCTTTTTCAAATTTCTCTGGCTGGATAATAAAGGTTAATAGCAGTCATTTCAGTGTCATATTTGACATGACCAGTCATTGCAGTAATTACAGCCGGAGGATGTTGTCTTATCCTTCTTAAACATAAGAGCGTGCCTAAAAAACAATTATTCAATCAAGAGGGTCCCCCCTCCTTCACTCTAGTCAATAGTAGCTGAAAGGAGTTGGTTCACTTGATTTCAGGTCCGGAGAGAGAATAAGTCTGACTGCAGAAACCTTTAATTTCAGACGTTCAATGGAATGTTAACTTTCTTCACACGATCAGTGAACAGGAAGTTCTGTGGGATTCAGCGGGTTCCTTTTTTTTTGTTTTAAAAGCGAGTTAGCCTGGCAGAGGGATGTCAGACAAGTTACACTTTCTTGCACACATTCTCTCTCTCTCTGTCCTTTAATGCATGCTGGGATTGTCAGGATGTAATTTAAGTGCATAGGCACAAAGACCAAATGCCAAACAGACAGTGACGATGCATTCAGCTTTAAATGTAGCCGCTCTCGGTTCGTTTGGGGGGTGTAATTAGAATCAGTGTTACAGAAAAGAGTCAAAAAAATCACAATGTGCTTTAGACACATGATCGGGGGGAAATGAAGGAATCTGAACGCGCTGCGGGGCCGCAAGGCTAGCGTCGCAGATAATACCGTCACACGTAGTTTAAAGAGGTTGTGCTAATAGCTGGCCCAGAAACGGTGCACATAGAAAATATAGTTGAAAAAACAACAGATTTACACAAGAGGGTTGTCATGGAAATGGCATATCTTCATGATCTGAAGACTCTTGCTTAGGTTCTCGTTTATATTAGACTTTAAGAAGCAAACACACTTTCTCACGTGACATGAACATGTTCAATCGTACTTGAGCGAGTCTGGAAGAACAAGGGCAATTGTAGAAAAGGCCAACTGCGAAAGTTTTTCAATCACAGATAAGTGACATTTATTCAGCACATGCACAGTAACTTTCTCTCTCTGACTGCGAAAAAGAAGTGTGATCATTCCACTTTGATACATTATCACAAAAACGGTTGTGAGGTCTATTTAATTCTTCTGCTTAAGTACTGTACAGCTTTGATGCTTTCGATTTCAAACTAATATATGCTATGTCTAAGTTGCTGATTATGATTTAACATTAATAAAGCATGCAAACATTTTTGCTACTAAATGAACTCAGGAGTGATATCAACATGTTATGAATTTAAAAATGCGTGACTGAACTGAAACTGAATGTAATGTGTGAATTTATTTCGTAAATTCATCTGTTCTTGACTTAGCGGATTAATACATCTTTTTATATAATTATAATGCAGGTACCACTTAGATGTTTGTGTACATCTTAACAACTAAATATTGCATAATACACTCTAAAAAATGCTGGGTTAAATACAACCCAGTGCTGGGTAAAATAGGGACAAACCCAACAATTGGGTTGTTTTGACCCAGCGGTTGGGTTACTACCCAGAAGGTTGGGTTGAACATTTAATCAAACCGCTGGGTCAAAACAGCCCAATTGCTGGGTTTGTCCCTATTTTACCCAGCACTGGGTTGTATTTAACCCAGCATTTTTTAGAGTGTAGTACAAAAATGATTCACTAACTAATAAAGCAATGATATTATTAGTTTGATATGTGCAGTCTGAGATACAGCGGGTTGATTTATTCATGTGAAACATGACTTATTTTGCAAGTGTTACAATTGGCCTCCTTCTTTGTTACGACTTATATTTAATTCAGTATTACACTCTAAAAAATGCTGGGTTAAAAAGGGACAAACCCAGCTATTGGGTTGTTTTTACCCAGCATTTGGGTTGTTTTGACCCAGTGGTTGGGTTGTTTTGACCCAGCGGTTGGGTTCAAAACAACCCAACCGCTGGGTCAAAACAACCCAATAGCTGGGTTTGTCCCTTTTTAACCCAGCATTTTTTAGAGTGTATGATCTAATCTTTTTCAATTTTTAATTGACCAATTAAAATGTTTCTTACATTAAAATATGTCAGGTAGATTTGTACCCGTCTGAGAGTTACAGTAAAAAGTGACTGTATTGTATATTTCATTACCTCATCCAAGTAAACCGAAATAAAAAGAAAGTCTAAAAGTAAGACAGAGATCTTAAATGCACACCGTCCTGCTCTTGCTGCAACTGCTGGGCATCTCTCTGTTCCTGTCCGTTTGGAAAGCTTTCTTCTGTTTAATTAGATTTGTAAAAACAATTTTTGGAGAGCTTTATTCTGTAAAAGCTCTCATGGGTTAAAATCAGCTGAGCGCTTCTTTTCAGATTCTTTTCAGCGGTGAAGCATAAATTATTTAAAATTGTGCGACCTTTTATCTCACCCCCTTTGAAGGCAGCAAATTAAAAATGTAAATGGCCTCCCTAATTAATATGCAAATGCATTCATTCCCAGTTAACAATTAGCAATTAAACCTGCACTGTCTAGAAAGAGCACTGACAAAATTAGGAACTTCTTTTTGCATTTGAAAAATAGCGACGGGACACAAATGTTTTGTTGGACAAAGTAACTTTTTGAAATGTTTTGGATCAGCTGGCCTGACAAAAGGTGCATTTAAAAAAAAGAGAGATCGGATGGTCACATTTGACCTTCTGCTAAGAGGTTTCTCTTGTCCTCCTTAGAACAAATGAGTTTTTAGGCCCCCCCCCCCCCACCCCGCTATCATATTTGCTTAGAGATTTCAATAGCCAATAGAAAAGTCAGAAATCTCAGGGTTGATGATTTGCATATGCTAAAGTATGTTGCCTCTCCCAAGGCTTGTAGACAATAATGATGGTCACTATTCAGACTATAGAAGAGAAGGTTCTTCATCACTTCACAGTGGGCCCCACATTCAATGATAATGACATGTACAGCTCTTATCATTGAAACATTGAAACGTTAAGTGTTTAAATGTAAAGACTTGCATTGTAAATATGCCAAACCTTTTGGGACTGAGGAATTTCCAAATGATTGCTAAAACACACTAAAATACAGATACATCTTATGCTCTGTTGTAATTCTTCCATTCAAATCTGTTGCATTTTTTACATTTCATTCATGTGCTTTGTTGCAATAATATTTGTATTATAATCCTTGCCCTTAGAAGCTCTGAAGTATTAAAGTGTTATGGGCTGATTATTAATTTGATGATTATAAAAATGAGTTTGTTTGTGTGTTACTGTTCATAGTCTTGAATAACATTTTGATTAAATCATATTACTATGCAATTACTGATGTAATACATGTAGTTCTCACCATCCAGAGTAGTTTGTTTTGTGGTAGTTGTCAAATAACATGGACATGAATTTTAGGTTTATAAATCAATTGACTCCAGGGGTGTGAAACATGCATTTCATCTAGCGACAAATATTCCACGTAGCCTCTCAACTAATATGAGGCCATAAAACCTTTAGGTAAAATAGTTTCAGATGAAATATGATATTTCACACCACTGTTGTATTGTCACGGTTATGTTCTGTTTACATAGCTTTTGAGTTGTTTTCATTGCCTGTTCTCCTGTGTAGTTTTGTTTCCTTGATTAGTTTATTCTGTTCACCTGTGTCCTGTTAATTAAGCGTGTACTCACACTAGGCACGGTTGCCTTGAAACGAGCCCGAGGGCGATTATCCCCCCTCCTCCGCTGGCCTGCACTCACACTTGCACTAAACATTCCAGGCCGGAGCATGCTTACGTCATGTATGAAATAACAGAGAAAACCACTTTCGCTAATATTCTGCTGAATAATTAATAATAATTAATTTATAATTTATGACGTGCATTGATTTTCACTTATATGTATCAGAAAATTATTATGGAGGCAGCTGACGTTAATGAAATAATTTGCAGCTTTACTCGCAAACTACATTTCCTGTTCATCAATAAGGTAATAACCAGAGCCATTATAAACCTAAATATACTTTATTAAATTAAATTAATTGAAAAGTGTAGTGTAGTAGTAGTAATAGAATATGTTTGTGGTCGTAATGATGACAGTAGCGCACACAAAATAGTATCTGTTCCATGCTCTGGCACGGTTAGCGCTCACACTACATGCGTACCACGCCCAACCAAACCGTGCCCTGGCCCCCCTCTTCCAACCGGGCCAGGGCCGACTAAACGAACCGCGCCCGAGCGCGGCACGGAGCGCTCACACTAATCAAACGAACCGGGCTTTGGGGTCAAATGCGCTCGGGCACGGTTCAAAACGCCTAGTGTGAGTACACCCTAAGTCATTAGTTCCTCTCTTACGTTTGTATAAATACTCCTTGTTTAGTTCTCTCAGTGGCCGGTTATTGTTTGTTTATGTGTACACTGCATTGGTTGCCTGTCTTCCTGGATTTCCTGTCTGTTATTTTGTGAATAATTATTAAAGACTATGTATTAGGCCATGTCCACACGTACACAGGTATTTTTATAAACTGAGTTTTTACTTCTTCAGTTTTTAAAGGGGTCATATGATGTTGCTAAAAAGAACATTATTATGTGTATTTGGTGTAATGAAATGTGTTTATGTGGTTTAAGGTTCAAAAAACACTATTTTGTTTTTTATTTTCCACATACTGTACATTATTGTTTCTCCTCTATGCCCCGCCTTTCTGAAACGCATCAATTTCTACAAAGCTCATCGGTCTGAAAAAGCGAGGTGTGCTGTGATTGGCCAGCTATCCAGTGTGTTGTGATTGGCCAAATACCTCAAGCGTGAGACGGAAATGTTACGCCCCTACCATATTGTGATGATGCCCTATCAGGGCATAAATCGGGTAAACATAAAACCATGTCTGCAATTGTGATCTGAGAAATGACAAACAACAAGCCCTACTCTACACTGCCCAAAAAACTCGCTTTAAATATAAAATATAAAAACGCACTTACAGTCTGTGAGTCAGAACAGCCGGCATTGTAGTCTACTCTACCAGGATCAGTAAACAGTCCTCCATAAAATGTGCTGCACACATCTGAATATTTGGGTTGAAGTGTTCTGGAACAATGTTGTAAATACAACTTAACCACATATATCTAGTCGTGTCCATTTTTGGAAGGCCAAACAAAGTAGTTTCACTTTCACAACGAAACCAAACCGTGCCCTGGCCCCCCTCTTCCAACCGGGCCAGGGCCGACTAAACGAACCGCGCCCGAGCGCGGCACGGAGCGCTCACACTAATCAAACGAACCGGGCTTTGGGGTCAAATGCGCTCGGGCACGGTTCAAAACGCCTAGTGTGAGTACACCCTAAGTCATTAGTTCCTCTCTTACGTTTGTATAAATACTCCTTGTTTAGTTCTCTCAGTGGCCGGTTATTGTTTGTTTATGTGTACACTGCATTGGTTGCCTGTCTTCCTGGATTTCCTGTCTGTTATTTTGTGAATAATTATTAAAGACTATGTATTAGGCCATGTCCACACGTACACAGGTATTTTTATAAACTGAGTTTTTACTTCTTCAGTTTTTAAAGGGGTCATATGATGTTGCTAAAAAGAACATTATTATGTGTATTTGGTGTAATGAAATGTGTTTATGTGGTTTAAGGTTCAAAAAACACTATTTTGTTTTTTATTTTCCACATACTGTACATTATTGTTTCTCCTCTATGCCCCGCCTTTCTGAAACGCATCAATTTCTACAAAGCTCATCGGTCTGAAAAAGCGAGGTGTGCTGTGATTGGCCAGCTATCCAGTGTGTTGTGATTGGCCAAATACCTCAAGCGTGAGACGGAAATGTTACGCCCCTACCATATTGTGATGATGCCCTATCAGGGCATAAATCGGGTAAACATAAAACCATGTCTGCAATTGTGATCTGAGAAATGACAAACAACAAGCCCTACTCTACACTGCCCAAAAAACTCGCTTTAAATATAAAATATAAAAACGCACTTACAGTCTGTGAGTCAGAACAGCCGGCATTGTAGTCTACTCTACCAGGATCAGTAAACAGTCCTCCATAAAATGTGCTGCACACATCTGAATATTTGGGTTGAAGTGTTCTGGAACAATGTTGTAAATACAACTTAACCACATATATCTAGTCGTGTCCATTTTTGGAAGGCCAAACAAAGTAGTTTCACTTTCACAACGAAACACAGCGTCACACACGGCGGCCTAGAGTGAGCAGAGGCCGGGAGATAAAGTGAGGAGCGGCCGGAGGGTTAGAGTGAGCGGAGGCCGGCAGATTCGACGAAGGAGCATCCGGCG
The DNA here is from genome assembly GCF_001515645.1 of Sinocyclocheilus grahami. Taxonomy (NCBI): domain Eukaryota; kingdom Metazoa; phylum Chordata; class Actinopteri; order Cypriniformes; family Cyprinidae; genus Sinocyclocheilus; species Sinocyclocheilus grahami. Next base: position 1,114,757 of record NW_015505709.1, read on the forward strand.
GACTTGCAGCAACCACATGTGACGACTCCGGGCTGGACTCCGCTTCGTCCCCGGTGAAAGCCAATCCGGCGATCCACAGAGCAAAGTTGTAGTATTCGTTCAGCAACCAGCACGGATCAGCTCCAGGCATGACGAAGCAGATATCATCCTCTTTTGGAAGGCCAAACAAAGTAGTTTTGCTTTCACAACGAATCACACAGTGCCTTCACGACATGGCTGCGGCAACAACAATACTACAGCGAGAATAAAAGTTACGCTTTCTTTCTTTGCGTGAACATTTGGGCGGCGTTATGCAAATCTTCCCTCATCGTGACGTAGACATGTGGGGGTGTGTTAGAACGAGCCGTTTTAGGTAGGCGTGGCTGACTCTTAACTTAATTAAAGAATATCTCTTTGGATTTGAGACTTTAGTCTTTGCAACTTTACAGATCTTCTTTTTGCACCAAGAGCTTGAAACACTTCAAAGAGAAAGGAAAAATTGAAATCGCATCACATGACCCCTTTAAAAAAATCTCCGTCCACATGAAAACGCAAACGCATGCTATGAAGCACTGTCACGAGCATGCCAAACCAACAGGTGGCGATATAATCTCAACTGTAAAGCCATGTTGGCCAATCAGAAACCTGAAAAAGTCTCCAGTAGGCGGAGATAACAGCGCAGGCGCCGACGTCACAAGCCAAAAACTCCGGTTTCGCTGTCTACACGATAACACTGCAACCAGAGTTTTTGAAAATCTTCACCCTGGCAGGCGTTAATTTTCGGTTTCTGTGACCTGGTGCTGCATTTGCGTGTGGACGAACGGCCTAACTGCGTAGAAAAAGCTGCGGTTTTAAAAATAACTGCGTTCGTGTGGACAGGGTCTTAATCAACTCCTGCGTTGCGCACTTGATCTCCCATCAGTGAGTGTGACATGTATCAGCTACCCATTTACTGTTATACTGTATCACATAAAGCAGGTATATAAAGGATTATCGTCCAAGCGTTATCGCTAAATAAACCAAGACAGGGTGATGAGGATCTTGTATTTTGTGATAACAACCATCTGGCTGTACATTATTCCATTTATTACATGACTACTTGCCACATAAGAAGCCTAAATAATTGGAAACGTAATGCTGATTTGAGTTCACTTGTACACTACAACAATATTACAATAATATTAATATTTAAGTCCTCCGATTTCATTTCCAACTGATAGCTGAGATGCAAGATGGCATCAGTTGCATTTAGATTTCATTAAGCCATGAGCGCCACTATGTTGAGATCACATAACCAGCCAGATACTACCTGCTTTATCTCAATTTCATTTGTGGTACAAATTAATCACAGTTGTGTGTAAATAGTGTTTCTACAACTGCATTGGTAATTGAAAACCTGTTAGCTTATTGATGATGTTGCCTTCACACCACCAGATGTCAATCCAAATGTCAAACTGGTCAGACAAAAATTAAAACTTAGTAGTGCACTTAGTATGAGAAATGTAGTCTTTATTTCTGGTTGGATATTTGTAATTCTGCCAGAATTTAATTTGTAATTCTGTTTGCCAGAACAGAACACCATGTCCCTTTACTAGAAAACATTCACTATATGGGCAAAAGTATTGGGAACACCTGACATTACACTAACAGGAACTTTAATAACATTGCATTCTAAATATATAGATATTAGGAATTGGTCTCCCCTTTGCAGCTACTGTATATCAGCTTCCACTTTCTGGGAGGGGTTTCCACAAGATTTTGGAGTGTTTCATGTTTACCCATTTATCTAGTAGATCATTTGTGAGGATGTTGGACAAGAAGGCCCGGCTCACGATCTCCATTCCAGTTCACTCCAAAGGTGATTGATGGGGTTGAGGAAAAGGTCCCTCCCCAAACTGTTCTCACAATATTGGAAGCATAGCATTAACTCCATTCCATGAAGCTCCCACTGCACAGTTTTTGTTCATGCCATTGGAAGTTTGGATCTCTTCAGCTCTGGAATCAGCACAGCATTGGTAACTTTTACGCACCATGCACATGAGCACTTGTGACCTTTACGTGGTCTTCCACAGCTGCTGCTGTTCCCAAATGCTTCCACTTTGCAATAATACCACTTACAGTTGACCATAGAATGTATAGCAGGAATGAAATTGCATAAACTCACTTATTGCAAAGGTGGCATCGTTTTTTTAACAGTGTATGGATCAGCTGGAGGAAAACATCTTAAAAATGACTTAAACTATTTGTTTAGAACAGAAATCAATTGAAATCACATTTATTACATATAATGGCATTTTAAATTTGTACTTCTGAACATACATAGTATAAATCCTATTCAACTAAAAAACGAATGTATTTATAATGCACTTTTAGTGAAACACATCAGGGCACACATAATACTTCTTAGACAGCCTTGGACATTAGCTATGTCACATGACCATCAAAATTTCACATTTATCATTTACACATTTTTTAGAAAGAAAATTAAGGAAATATAAGTTACCATTTAGATTAAACATGCAACACAGCATGTTGGGTTATCTAAGAAACCCAAATTTCATGCTCCAACACAGTCACATGACAGTTTGTAACAATTTTACACTTTTGTAAATTGGTGTAGAATTCATATGAATGTCTACAATCTCCGTGTTTGAATACCCCACTAAGGGTTAGGTAATGGGTTGAGGTTAGGGGTGCAAATTCGTTACTTTTTTATTACAAATAATGTTTTCCTACGAATCACATCATATGAATTCTTGCTAAAGTACAACTTTGTAAAATGCTCACTTTTTTTGTGAATTTTACAAGGTGTTGATTCCGTATGAATTTCGTACAATATGATTGTACAAAAATGAGTAGCATGAAGCTTCACTTCTAATCCCACCCCTAAAGCCGTCAATGGGGTGTTAAAGGGATAGTTCACCCAAAAATTAAAATTTGATGTTTCTCTGCTTACCCCCAGGGCATCCAAGATGTAGGTGACTTTGTTTCTTCAGTAGAACACCTTTGCTGATTTTTAACTCCAACCGTTGCAGTCTATCAGTCTTATAATGCATGGCAATGGTAACAAAATCTATGAGAGTAAAAAAAACATGCACAGACAAATCCAAATTAAACCCTGCGGCTCGTGACGACACATTGATGTCCTAAGACACGAAACGATCGGTTTGTGCCAGAAATCGAACAGTATTTATGAAATTTTTTACCTCTAATACACCACTATGTCCAACTGTCTTTGTGTGTATGCGCTCTGGCATAGTTTACGTTAATCAGTCGTATAATGCATGGCAATGGTAACAAAATCTATGAGAGTAAAAAAAACATGCACAGACAAATCCAAATTAAACCCTGCGGCTCGTGACGACACATTGATGTCCTAAGACACGAAACGATCGGTTTGTGCCAGAAATCGAACAGTATTTATGAAATTTTTTACCTCTAATACACCACTATGTCCAACTGTCTTTGTGT